>NC_054499.1:1939779-2012279 GCF_017639515.1 Carcharodon carcharias
CTCTCCTCTAGGTGCTGCTGTCTGTCCCAGGTCCTCCTCTCACACTCTCCTCTAGGGCTGCTGACTGACTGTCCCAGGATCCTCCTCTCACACTCTCCTCTAGGTGCTGCTGACTGTCCCAGGGTCCTCCTCTCACACTCTCCTCTAGGTGCTGCTGACTGTCCCAGGGTCTCCTCTCACACTCTCCTCTAGGTGCTGCCTGACTGTCCCAGGGTCCGCCTCTCACACTCTCCTCTAGGTGCTGCTGACTGTCCCAGGGTCCTCCTCTCACTCTCTCCTCTAGGTGCTGCTGACTGTCTGTCCCAGGGTCCTCCTCTCACACTCTCCTCTAGGTGCTGCTGACTGTCCCAGGATCCTCCTCTCACACTCTCCTCTAGGTGCTGCTGACTGTCTGTCCCAGGGTCCTCCTCTCACACTGTCCTCTAAGTGCTGCTGACTGTCCCAGGGTCCTCCTCTCACACTCTCCTCTAGGTGCTGCTGACTGTCCCAGGGTCCTCCTCTCACACTCTCCTCTAGGTGCTGCTGACTGTCCCAGGGTCCTCCTCTCACACTCTCCTCTAGGTGCTGCTCACTGTCTGTCCCAGGGTCCTCCTCTCACACTCTCCTCTAAGTGCTGCTGACTATCCGTCCCTGAGTCCTCCTCTCACACTCTCCTCTAGGTGCTGCTGACTGTCCCAGGGTCCTCCTCTCACACTCTCCTCTAGGTGCTGCTGACTGTCCCAGGGTCCTCCTCTCACACTCTCCTCTAGGTGCTGCTGACTGTCCCAGGGCCCTCCTCTCACACTCTCCTCTAGGTGCTGCTGCCTGTCTGTCCCAGGGTCCTCCTCTCACACTCTCCTCTAGGTGCTGCTGACTGTCCCAGGGCCCTCCTCTCACACTCTCCTCTAGGTGCTGCTGACTGTCCCAGGGTCCTCCTCTCACACTCTCCTCTAGGTGCTGCTGACTGTCCCAGGGTCCTCCTCTCTCACTCTCCTCTAGGTGCTGCTGACGGTCTGTCCCAGGGTCCTCCTCTCACACTCTCCTCTAGGTGCTGCTGACTGTCCCAGGGTCCTCCTCTCACACTCTCCTCTAGGTGCTGCTGACTGTCCCAGGGTCCTCCTGTCACTCTCTCCTCTAGGTGCTGCTGACTGTCCCAGGGTCCTCCTCTCACACTCTCCTCTAGGTGCTGCTGACTGCCTGTCCCAGGGTGAGCTAGGTGCTGCTGACTGTCCCAGGGTCCTCCTCTCCCACTCTCCTCTCGGTGCTGCTGACTGTCCCAGGGTCCTCCTCTCACTCTCTCCTCTAGGTGCTGCTGACTGTCCCAGGGTCCTCCTCTCACACTCTCCTCTAGGTGCTGCTGACTCTCCCAGGGTCCTCCTCTCACACTCTCCTCTAGGTGCTGCTGACTGTCCCAGGGTCCTCCTCTCACTCTCTCCTCTAGGTGCTGCTGTCTGTCCCAGGGCCCTCCTCTCACACTCTCCTCTAGGTGCTGCTGACTGTCCCAGGGTCCTCCTCTCACACTCTCCTCTAGGTGCTGCTGACTGTCCCAGGGTCCTCCTCTCTCACTCTCCTCTAGGTGCTGCTGACTGTCCCAGGGTCCTCCTCTCACTCTCTCCTCTAGGTGCTGCTGACTGTCCCAGGGTCCTCCTCTCACACTCTCCTCTAGGTGCTGCTGACTGTCCCAGGGTCCTCCTCTCAAACTCTCCTCTAGGTGCTGCTGACTGTCTGTCCCAGGGTCCTCCTCTCACACTCTCCTCTAGGTGCTGCTGACTGTCCCAGGGTCCTCCTCTCACTCTCTCCTCTAGGTGCTGCTGACTGTCCCAGGGTCCTCCTCTCACTCTCTCCTCTAGGTGCTGCTGACTGTCCCAGGGTCCTCCTCTCACACTCTCCTCTAGGTGCTGCTGACTGTCCCAGGGTCCTCCTCTCACACTCTCCTCTAGGTGCTGCTGACTGTCTGTCCCAGGGTCCTCCTCTCACTCTCTCCTCTAGGTGCTGCAGACTGACTGTCCCAGGGTCCTCCTCTCACACTCTCCTCTAGGTGCTGCTGACTGTCCCAGGGTCCTCCTCTCACACTCTCCTCTAGGTGCTGCTGACTGTCCCAGGGTCCTCCTCTCACTCTCTCCTCTAGGTGCTGCTGACTGTCCCAGGGTCCTCCTCTCACACTCTCCTCTAGGTGCTGCTGTTTGTCCCAGGGTCCTCCTCTCACTCTCTCCTCTAGGTGCTGCTGACTGTCCCAGGGTCCTCCTCTCACACTCTCCTCTAGGTGCTGCTGACTGTCCCAGGGTCCTCCTCTCACTCTCTCCTCTAGGTGCTGCTGACTGTCCCAGGGTCCTCCTCTCACACTCTCCTCTAGGTGCTGCTGTCTGTCCGAGGGTCCTCCTCTCACTTTCTCCTCTAGGTGCTGCTGACTGTCCCAGGGTCCTCCTCTCACACTCTCCTCTAGGTGCTGCTGACTGTCCCAGGGTCCTCCTCTCACACTCTCCTCTAGGTGCTGCTGACTGACTGTCCCAGGGTCCTCCTCTCACACTCTCCTCTAGGTGCTGCTGACTGTCCCAGGGCCCTCCTCTCACACTCTCCTCTAGGTGCTGCTGTCTGTCCCAGGGTCCTCCTCTCACACTCTCCTCTAGGTGCTGCTGACTGACTGTCCCAGTGTCCTCCTCTCACACTCTCCTCTAGGTACTGCTGCCTGTCTGTCCCAGGGTCCTCCTCTCACACTCTCCTCTAGGTGCTGCTGACTGTCCCAGGGCCCTCCTCTCACACTCTCCTCTAGGTGCTGCTGACTGTCCCAGGGTCCTCCTCTCACACTCTCCTCTAGGTGCTGCTGACTGTCCCAGGGTCCTCCTCTCACACTCTCCTCTAGGTGCTGCTGACTGTCTGTCCCAGGGTCCTCCTCTCACACTCTCCTCTAGGTGCTGCTGACTGTCCCAGGGTCCTCCTCTCACACTCTCCTCTAGGTGCTGCTGACTGTCCCAGGGTCCTCCTCTCACACTCTCCTCTAGGTGCTGCTGACTGTCCCAGGGTCCTCCTCTCACACTCTCCTCTAGGTGCTGCTGACTGCCTGTCCCAGGGTGAGCTAGGTGCTGCTGACTGTCCCAGGGTCCTCCTCTCCCACTCTCCTCTCGGTGCTGCTGACTGTCCCAGGGTCCTCCTCTCACTCTCTCCTCTAGGTGCTGCTGACTGTCCCAGGGTCCTCCTCTCACACTCTCCTCTAGGTGCTGCTGACTGTCCCAGGGTCCTCCTCTCACACTCTCCTCTAGGTGCTGCTGACTGTCCCAGGGTCCTCCTCTCACTCTCTCCTCTAGGTGCTGCTGACTGTCCCAGGGCCCTCCTCTCACACTCTCCTCTAGGTGCTGCTGACTGTCCCAGGGTCCTCCTCTCACACTCTCCTCTAGGTGCTGCTGACTGTCCCAGGGTCCTCCTCTCTCACTCTCCTCTAGGTGCTGCTGACTGTCCCAGGGTCCTCCTCTCACTCTCTCCTCTAGGTGCTGCTGACTGTCCCAGGGTCCTCCTCTCACACTCTCCTCTAGGTGCTGCTGACTGTCCCAGGGTCCTCCTCTCAAACTCTCCTCTAGGTGCTGCTGACTGTCTGTCCCAGGGTCCTCCTCTCACACTCTCCTCTAGGTGCTGCTGACTGTCCCAGGGTCCTCCTCTCACTCTCTCCTCTAGGTGCTGCTGACTGTCCCAGGGTCCTCCTCTCACTCTCTCCTCTAGGTGCTGCTGACTGTCCCAGGGTCCTCCTCTCACACTCTCCTCTAGGTGCTGCTGACTGTCCCAGGGTCCTCCTCTCACACTCTCCTCTAGGTGCTGCTGACTGTCTGTCCCAGGGTCCTCCTCTCACACTCTCCTCTAGGTGCTGCTGTCTGTCCCAGGGTCCTCCTCTCACACTCTCCTCTAGGTGCTGCTTTCTGTCCCAGGGCCCTCCTCTCACACTCTCCTCTAGGTGCTGCTGACTGACTGTCCCAGGGTCCTCCTCTCACACTCTCCTCTAGGTGCTGCTGACTGTCTGTCCCAGGGTCCTCCTCTCACACTCTCCTCTAGGTGCTGCTGACTGTCCCAGGATCCTCCTCTCACACTCTCCTCTAGGTGCTGCTCACTGTCTGTCCCAGGGTCCTCCTCTCACACTGTCCTCTAGGTGCTGCTGACTGTCCCAGGGTCCTCCTCTCACACTCTCCTCTAGGTGCTGCTGACTGTCCCAGGGTCCTCCTCTCACACTCTCCTCTAGGTGCTGCTGACTGTCCCAGGATCCTCCTCTCACACTCTCCTCTAGGTGCTGCTCACTGTCTGTCCCAGGGTCCTCCTCTCACACTCTCCTCTAAGTGCTGCTGACTATCCGTCCCTGAGTCCTCCTCTCACACTCTCCTCTAGGTGCTGCTGACTGTCCCAGGGTCCTCCTCTCACACTCTCCTCTAGGTGCTGCTGACTGTCCCAGGGTCCTCCTCTCACACTCTCCTCTAGGTGCTGCTGACTGTCCCAGGGCCCTCCTCTCACACTCTCCTCTAGGTGCTGCTGCCTGTCTGTCCCAGGGTCCTCCTCTCACACTCTCCTCTAGGTGCTGCTGACTGTCCCAGGGCCCTCCTCTCACACTCTCCTCTAGGTGCTGCTGACTGTCCCAGGGTCCTCCTCTCACACTCTCCTCGAGGTGCTGCTGACTGTCCCAGGGTCCTCCTCTCACACTCTCCTCTAGGTGCTGCTGACTGTCTGTCCCAGGGTCCTCCTCTCACACTCTCCTCTAGGTGCTGCTGACTGTCCCAGGGTCCTCCTCTCACACTCTCCTCTAGGTGCTGCTGACTGTCCCAGGGTCCTCCTCTCACACTCTCCTCTAGGTGCTGCTGACTGTCCCAGGGTCCTCCTCTCACACTCTCCTCTAGGTGCTGCTGACTGCCTGTCCCAGGGTGAGCTAGGTGCTGCTGACTGTCCCAGGGTCCTCCTCTCCCACTCTCCTCTCGGTGCTGCTGACTGTCCCAGGGTCCTCCTCTCACTCTCTCCTCTAGGTGCTGCTGACTGTCCCAGGGTCCTCCTCTCACACTCTCCTCTAGGTGCTGCTGACTGTCCCAGGGTCCTCCTCTCACACTCTCCTCTAGGTGCTGCTGACTGTCCCAGGGTCCTCCTCTCACTCTCTCCTCTAGGTGCTGCTGTCTGTCCCAGGGCCCTCCTCTCACACTCTCCTCTAGGTGCTGCTGACTGTCCCAGGGTCCTCCTCTCACACTCTCCTCTAGGTGCTGCTGACTGTCCCAGGGTCCTCCTCTCTCACTCTCCTCTAGGTGCTGCTGACTGTCCCAGGGTCCTCCTCTCACTCTCTCCTCTAGGTGCTGCTGACTGTCCCAGGGTCCTCCTCTCACACTCTCCTCTAGGTGCTGCTGACTGTCCCAGGGTCCTCCTCTCAAACTCTCCTCTAGGTGCTGCTGACTGTCTGTCCCAGGGTCCTCCTCTCACACTCTCCTCTAGGTGCTGCTGACTGTCCCAGGGTCCTCCTCTCACTCTCTCCTCTAGGTGCTGCTGACTGTCCCAGGGTCCTCCTCTCACTCTCTCCTCTAGGTGCTGCTGACTGTCCCAGGGTCCTCCTCTCACACTCTCCTCTAGGTGCTGCTGACTGTCCCAGGGTCCTCCTCTCACACTCTCCTCTAGGTGCTGCTGACTGTCTGTCCCAGGGTCCTCCTCTCACACTCTCCTCTAGGTGCTGCTGTCTGTCCCAGGGTCCTCCTCTCACACTCTCCTCTAGGTGCTGCTTTCTGTCCCAGGGCCCTCCTCTCACACTCTCCTCTAGGTGCTGCTGACTGACTGTCCCAGGGTCCTCCTCTCACACTCTCCTCTAGGTGCTGCTGACTGTCTGTCCCAGGGTCCTCCTCTCACACTCTCCTCTAGGTGCTGCTGACTGTCCCAGGATACTCCTCTCACACTCTCCTCTAGGTGCTGCTCACTGTCTGTCCCAGGGTCCTCCTCTCACACTCTCCTCTAGGTGCTGCTGACTGTCCCAGGGTCCTCCTCTCACACTCTCCTCTAGGTGCTGCTGACTGTCCCAGGGTCCTCCTCTCACACTCTCCTCTAGGTGCTGCTGACTGTCCCAGGGTCCTCCTCTCACACTCTCCTCTAGGTGCTGCTGACTGTCTGTCCCAGGGTCCTCCTCTCACACTCTCCTCTAAGTGCTGCTGACTATCCGTCCCTGAGTCCTCCTCTCACACTCTCCTCTAGGTGCTGCTGACTGTCCCAGGGTCCTCCTCTCACACTCTCCTCTAGGTGCTGCTGACTGACTGTCCCAGGGTCCTCCTCTCACTCTCTCCTCTAGGTGCTGCTGACTGACTGTCCCAGGGTCCTCCTCTCACTCTCTCCTCTAGGTGCTGCTGACTGTCCCAGGGTCCTCCTCTCACACTCTCCTCTAGGGGCTGCTGTCTGTCCCAGGGTCCTCCTCTCACACTCTCCTCTAGGTGCTGCTGACTGTCCCAGGGTCCTCCTCTCACACTCTCCTCTAGGTGCTGCTGACTGTCTGTCCCAGGGTCCTCCTCTCACTCTCTCCTCTAGGTGCTGCTGACTGTCCCAGGGTCCTCCTCTCACACTCTCCTCTAGGTGCTGCTGACTGTCTGTCCCAGGGTCTTCCTCTCACTCTCTCCTCTAGGTGCTGCAGACTGACTGTCCCAGGGTCCTCCTCTCACACTCTCCTCTAGGTGCTGCTGACTGTCCCAGGGTCCTCCTCTCACACTCTCCTCTTGGTGCTGCTGACTGTCCCAGGGTCCTCCTCTCACTCTCTCCTCTAGGTGCTGCTGACTGTCCCAGGGTCCTCCTCTCACACTCTCCTCTAGGTGCTGCTGTCTGTCCCAGGGTCCTCCTCTCACTCTCTCCTCTAGGTGCTGCTGACTGTCCCAGGGTCCTCCTCTCACTCTCTCCTCTAGGTGCTGCAGACTGACTGTCCCAGGGTCCTCCTCTCACACTCTCCTCTAGGTGCTGCTGACTGTCCCAGGGTCCTCCTCTCACACTCTCCTCTAGGTGCTGCTGACTGTCCCAGGGTCCTCCTCTCACTCTCTCCTCTAGGTGCTGCTGACTGTCCCAGGGTCCTCCTCTCACACTCTCCTCTAGGTGCTGCTGACTGACTGTCCCAGGGTTCTCCTCTCACACTCTCCTCTAGGTGCTGCTGACTGTCCCAGGGTCCTCCTCTCACACTCTCCTCTAGGTGCTGCTGACTGTCTGTCCCAGGGTCCTCCTCTCACACTCTCCTCTAGGTGCTGCTGACTGTCCCAGGGTCCTCCTCTCACTCTCTCCTCTAGGTGCTGCTGACTGTCCCAGGGTCCTCCTCTCACTCTCTCCTCTAGGTGCTGCTGACTGTCCCAGGGTCCTCCTCTCACACTCTCCTCTAGGTGCTGCTGACTGTCCCAGGGTCCTCCTCTCACACTCTCTTCTAGGTGCTGCTGACTGTCTGTCCCAGGGTCTTCCTCTCACACTCTCCTCTAGGTGCTGCTGTCTGTCCCAGGGTCCTCCTCTCACACTCTCCTCTAGGTGCTGCTGTCTGTCCCAGGGCCCTCCTCTCACACTCTCCTCTAGGTGCTGCTGACTGACTGTCCCAGGGTCCTCCTCTCACACTCTCCTCTAGGTGCTGCTGACTGTCTGTCCCAGGGTCCTCCTCTCACACTCTCCTCTATGTGCTGCTGACTGTCCCAGGATCCTCCTCTCACACTCTCCTCTAGGTGCTGCTCACTGTCTGTCCCAGGGTCCTCCTCTCACACTCTCCTCTAGGTGCTGCTGACTGTCCCAGGGTCCTCCTCTCACACTCTCCTCTAGGTGCTGCTGACTGTCCCAGGGTCCTCCTCTCACACTCTCCTCTAGGTGCTGCTGACTGTCCCAGGGTCCTCCTCTCACACTCTCCTCTAGGTGCTGCTGACTGTCTGTCCCAGGGTCCTCCTCTCACACTCTCCTCTAAGTGCTGCTGACTATCCGTCCCTGAGTCCTCCTCTCACACTCTCCTCTAGGTGCTGCTGACTGTCCCAGGGTCCTCCTCTCACACTCTCCTCTAGGTGCTGCTGACTGTCCCAGGGTCCTCCTCTCACACTCTCCTCTAGGTGCTGCTGACTGTCTGTCCCAGGGTCCTCCTCTCACTCTCTCCTCTAGGTGCTGCTGACTGTCCCAGGGTCCTCCTCTCACACTCTCCTCTAGGTGCTGCTGACTGCCTGTCCCAGGGTCCTCCTCTCACTCTCTCCTCTAGGTGCTGCTGACTGTCCCAGGGCCCTCCTCTCACACTCTCCTCTAGGTGCTGCTGACTGTCCCAGGGTCCTCCTCTCACACTCTCCTCTAGGTGCTGCTGACTGTCTGTCCCAGGGTCCTCCTCTCACTCTCTCCTCTAGGTGCTGCTGACTGACTGTCCCAGGGCCCTCCTCTCACACTCTCCTCTAGGTGCTGCTGACTGTCTGTCCCAGGTTCCTCCTCTCACTCTCTCCTCTAGGTGCTGCTGACTGTCTGTCCCAGGGTCCTCCTCTCACACTCTCCTCTAGGTGCTGCTGACTGCCTGTCCCAGGGTCCTCCTCTCACTCTCTCCTCTAGGTGCTGCTGTCTGTCTGTCCCAGGGTCCTCCTCTCACACTCTCCTCTAGGTGCTGCTGACTGTCCCAGGGTCCTCCTCTCACACTCTCCTCTAGGTGCTGCTGACTGTCCCAGGGTCCTCCACTCACTCTCTCCTCTAGGTGCTGCTGACTGTCCCAGGGTCCTCCTCTCACACTCTCCTCTAGGTGCTGCTGACTGTCTGTCCCAGGGTCCTCCTCTCACTCTCTCCTCTAGGTGCTGCAGACTGACTGTCCCAGGGTCCTCCTCTCACACTCTCCTCTAGGTGCTGCTGACTGTCCCAGGGTCCTCCTCTCACACTCTCCTCTAGGTGCTGCTGACTGTCCCAGGGTCCTCCTCTCACTCTCTCCTCTAGGTGCTGCTGACTGTCCCAGGGTCCTCCTCTCACACTCTCCTCTAGGTGCTGCTGTCTGTCCCAGGGTCCTCCTCTCACTCTCTCCTCTAGGTGCTGCTGACTGTCCCAGGGTCCTCCTCTCACTCTCTCCTCTAGGTGCTGCAGACTGACTGTCCCAGGGTCCTCCTCTCACACTCTCCTCTAGGTGCTGCTGACTGTCCCAGGGTCCTCCTCTCACACTCTCCTCTAGGTGCTGCTGACTGACTGTCCCAGTGTCCTCCTCTCACACTCTCCTCTAGGTGCTGCTGACTGTCCCAGGGTCCTCCTCTCACACTCTCCTCTAGGTGCTGCTGACTGTCCCAGGGCCCTCCTCTCACACTCTCCTCTAGGTGCTGCTGCCTGTCTGTCCCAGGGTCCTCCTCTCACACTCTCCTCTAGGTGCTGCTGACTGTCCCAGGGCCCTCCTCTCACACTCTCCTCTAGGTGCTGCTGACTGTCCCAGGGTCCTCCTCTCACACTCTCCTCTAGGTGCTGCTGACTGTCCCAGGGTCCTCCTCTCACACTCTCCTCTAGGTGCTGCTGACTGTCCCAGGGCCCTCCTCTCTCACTCTCCTCTAGGTGCTGCTGACTGTCCCACGGCCCTCCTCTCACACTCTCCTCTAGGTGCTGCTGTCTGTCCCAGGGTCCTCCTCTCACACTCTCCTCTAGGTGCTGCTGACTGACTGTCCCAGTGTCCTCCTCTCACTCTCTCCTCTGGGTGCTGCTGACTGTCCCAGGGCCCTCCTCTCACACTCTCCTCTAGGTGCTGCTGACTGTCCCAGGGTCCTCCTCTCACACTCTCCTCTAGGTGCTGCTGACTGTCTGTCCCAGGGTCCTCCTCTCACTCTCTCCTCTAGGTGCTGCTGACTGACTGTCCCAGGGCCCTCCTCTCACACTCTCCTCTAGGTGCTGCTGACTGTCTGTCCCAGGTTCCTCCTCTCACTCTCTCCTCTAGGTGCTGCTGACTGTCTGTCCCAGGGTCCTCCTCTCACACTCTCCTCTAGGTGCTGCTGACTGCCTGTCCCAGGGTCCTCCTCTCACTCTCTCCTCTAGGTGCTGCTGTCTGTCTGTCCCAGGGTCCTCCTCTCACACTCTCCTCTAGGTGCTGCTGACTGTCCCAGGGTCCTCCTCTCACACTCTCCTCTAGGTGCTGCTGACTGTCCCAGGGTCCTCCACTCACTCTCTCCTCTAGGTGCTGCTGACTGTCCCAGGGTCCTCCTCTCACACTCTCCTCTAGGTGCTGCTGACTGTCTGTCCCAGGGTCCTCCTCTCACTCTCTCCTCTAGGTGCTGCAGACTGACTGTCCCAGGGTCCTCCTCTCACACTCTCCTCTAGGTGCTGCTGACTGTCCCAGGGTCCTCCTCTCACACTCTCCTCTAGGTGCTGCTGACTGTCCCAGGGTCCTCCTCTCACTCTCTCCTCTAGGTGCTGCTGACTGTCCCAGGGTCCTCCTCTCACACTCTCCTCTAGGTGCTGCTGACTGTCCCAGGGTCCTCCTCTCACTCTCTCCTCTAGGTGCTGCTGACTGTCCCAGGGTCCTCCTCTCACTCTCTCCTCTAGGTGCTGCAGACTGACTGTCCCAGGGTCCTCCTCTCACACTCTCCTCTAGGTGCTGCTGACTGTCCCAGGGTCCTCCTCTCACACTCTCCTCTAGGTGCTGCTGACTGTCCCAGGGTCCTCCTCTCACTCTCTCCTCTAGGTGCTGCTGACTGTCCCAGGGTCCTCCTCTCACACTCTCCTCTAGGTGCTGCTGTCTGTCCCAGGGTCCTCCTCTCACTCTCTCCTCTAGGTGCTGCTGACTGTCCCAGGGTCCTCCTCTCACTCTCTCCTCTAGGTGCTGCTGACTGTCTGTCCCAGGGTCCTCCTCTCACACTCTCCTCTAGGTGCTGCTGACTGCCTGTCCCAGGGTCCTCCTCTCACTCTCTCCTCTAGGTGCTGCTGTCTGTCTGTCCCAGGGTCCTCCTCTCACACTCTCCTCTAGGTGCTGCTGACTGTCCCAGGGTCCTCCTCTCACACTCTCCTCTAGGTGCTGCTGACTGTCCCAGGGTCCTCCACTCACTCTCTCCTCTAGGTGCTGCTGACTGTCCCAGGGCCCTCCTCTCACACTCTCCTCTAGGTGCTGCTGACTGTCTGTCCCAGGGTCCTCCTCTCACTCTCTCCTCTAGGTGCTGCAGACTGACTGTCCCAGGGTCCTCCTCTCACACTCTCCTCTAGGTGCTGCTGACTGTCCCAGGGTCCTCCTCTCACACTCTCCTCTAGGTGCTGCTGACTGTCCCAGGGTCCTCCTCTCACTCTCTCCTCTAGGTGCTGCTGACTGTCCCAGGGTCCTCCTCTCACACTCTCCTCTAGGTGCTGCTGTCTGTCCCAGGGTCCTCCTCTCACTCTCTCCTCTAGGTGCTGCTGACTGTCCCAGGGTCCTCCTCTCACTCTCTCCTCTAGGTGCTGCAGACTGACTGTCCCAGGGTCCTCCTCTCACACTCTCCTCTAGGTGCTGCTGTCTGTCCCAGGGTCCTCCTCTCACTCTCTCCTCTAGGTGCTGCTGACTGTCCCAGGGTCCTCCTCTCACACTCTCCTCTAGGTGCTGCTGACTGTCCCAGGGTCCTCCTCTCACACTCTCCTCTAGGTGCTGCTGACTGACTGTCCCAGGGTCCTCCTCTCACACTCTCCTCTAGGTGCTGCTGACTGTCCCAGGGCCCTCCTCTCACACTCTCCTCTAGGTGCTGCTGTCTGTCCCAGGGTCCTCCTCTCACACTCTCCTCTAGGTGCTGCTGACTGACTGTCCCAGTGTCCTCCTCTCACACTCTCCTCTAGGTGCTGCTGACTGTCCCAGGGTCCTCCTCTCACACTCTCCTCTAGGTGCTGCTGACTGTCCCAGGGCCCTCCTCTCACACTCTCCTCTAGGTGCTGCTGCCTGTCTGTCCCAGGGTCCTCCTCTCACACTCTCCTCTAGGTGCTGCTGACTGTCCCAGGGCCCTCCTCTCACACTCTCCTCTAGGTGCTGCTGACTGTCCCAGGGTCCTCCTCTCACACTCTCCTCTAGGTGCTGCTGACTGTCCCAGGGTCCTCCTCTCACACTCTCCTCTAGGTGCTGCTGACTGTCCCAGGGCCCTCCTCTCACACTCTCCTCTAGGTGCTGCTGTCTGTCCCAGGGTCCTCCTCTCACACTCTCCTCTAGGTGCTGCTGACTGACTGTCCCAGTGTCCTCCTCTCACACTCTCCTCTAGGTGCTGCTGACTGTCCCAGGGTCCTCCTCTCACACTCTCCTCTAGGTGCTGCTGACTGTCCCAGGGCCCTCCTCTCACACTCTCCTCTAGGTGCTGCTGACTGACTGTCCCAGTGTCCTCCTCTCACACTCTCCTCTAGGTGCTGCTGACTGTCCCAGGGTCCTCCTCTCACACTCTCCTCTAGGTGCTGCTGACTGTCCCAGGGCCCTCCTCTCACACTCTCCTCAAGGTGCTGCTGCCTGTCTGTCCCAGGGTCCTCCTCTCACACTCTCCTCTAGGTGCTGCTGACTGTCCCAGGGCCCTCCTCTCACACTCTCCTCTAGGTGCTGCTGACTGTCCCAGGGTCCTCCTCTCACACTCTCCTCTAGGTGCTGCTGACTGTCCCAGGGTCCTCCTCTCACACTCTCCTCTAGGTGCTGCTGACTGTCCCAGGGCCCTCCTCTCACACTCTCCTCTAGGTGCTGCTGTCTGTCCCAGGGTCCTCCTCTCACACTCTCCTCTAGGTGCTGCTGACTGACTGTCCCAGGGTCCTCCTCTCACACTCTCCTCTAGGTGCTGCTGTCTGTCCCAGGGTCCTCCTCTCACTCTCTCCTCTAGGTGCTGCTGACTGTCCCAGGGTCCTCCTCTCACTCTCTCCTCTAGGTGCTGCAGACTTACTGTCCCAGGGTCCTCCTCTCACACTCTCCTCTAGGTGCTGCTGACTGTCCCAGGGTCCTCCTCTCACACTCTCCTCTAGGTGCTGCTGACTGTCCCAGGGTCCTCCTCTCACTCTCTCCTCTAGGTGCTGCTGACTGTCCCAGGGTCCTCCTCTCACACTCTCCTCTAGGTGCTGCTGACTGACTGTCCCAGGGTCCTCCTCTCACACTCTCCTCTAGGTGCTGCTGACTGTCCCAGGGTCCTCCTCTCACACTCTCCTCTAGGTGCTGCTGACTGTCTGTCCCAGGGTCCTCCTCTCACACTCTCCTCTAGGTGCTGCTGACTGTCCCAGGGTCCTCCTCTCACTCTCTCCTCTAGGTGCTGCTGACTGTCCCAGGGTCCTCCTCTCACTCTCTCCTCTAGGTGCTGCTGACTGTCCCAGGGTCCTCCTCTCACACTCTCCTCTAGGTGCTGCTGACTGTCCCAGGGTCCTCCTCTCACACTCTCTTCTAGGTGCTGCTGACTGTCTGTCCCAGGGTCCTCCTCTCACACTCTCCTCTAGGTGCTGCTGTCTGTCCCAGGGTCCTCCTCTCACACTCTCCTCTAGGTGCTGCTGTCTGTCCCAGGGCCCTCCTCTCACACTCTCCTCTAGGTGCTGCTGACTGACTGTCCCAGGGTCCTCCTCTCACACTCTCCTCTAGGTGCTGCTCACTGTCTGTCCCAGGGTCCTCCTCTCACACTCTCCTCTAGGTGCTGCTGACTGTCCCAGGGTCCTCCTCTCACACTCTCCTCTAGGTGCTGCTGACTGTCCCAGGGTCCTCCTCTCACACTCTCCTCTAGGTGCTGCTGACTGTCCCAGGGTCCTCCTCTCACACTCTCCTCTAGGTGCTGCTGACTGTCTGTCCCAGGGTCCTCCTCTCACACTCTCCTCTAAGTGCTGCTGACTATCCGTCCCTGAGTCCTCCTCTCACACTCTACTCTAGGTGCTGCTGACTGTCCCAGGGTCCTCCTCTCACACTCTCCTCTAGGTGCTGCTGACTGTCCCAGGGTCCTCCTCTCACACTCTCCTCTAGGTGCTGCTGACTGTCTGTCCCAGGGTCCTCCTCTCACTCTCTCCTCTAGGTGCTTTGACTGTCCCAGGGTCCTCCTCTCACACTCTCCTCTAGGTGCTGCTGACTGCCTGTCCCAGGGTCCTCCTCTCACTCTCTCCTCTAGGTGCTGCTGACTGTCCCAGGGCCCTCCTCTCACACTCTCCTCTAGGTGCTGCTGACTGTCCCAGGGTCCTCCTCTCACACTCTCCTCTAGGTGCTGCTGACTGTCTGTCCCAGGGTCCTCCTCTCACTCTCTCCTCTAGGTGCTGCTGACTGACTGTCCCAGGGCCCTTTTCTCACACTCTCCTCTAGGTGCTGCTGACTGTCTGTCCCAGGTTCCTCCTCTCACTCTCTCCTCTAGGTGCTGCTGACTGTCTGTCCCAGGGTCCTCCTCTCACACTCTCCTCTAGGTGCTGCTGACTGCCTGTCCCAGGGTCCTCCTCTCACTCTCTCCTCTAGGTGCTGCTGTCTGTCTGTCCCAGGGTCCTCCTCTCACACTCTCCTCTAGGTGCTGCTGACTGTCCCAGGGTCCTCCTCTCACACTCTCCTCTAGGTGCTGCTGACTGTCCCAGGGTCCTCCACTCACTCTCTCCTCTAGGTGCTGCTGACTGTCCCAGGGTCCTCCTCTCACACTCTCCTCTAGGTGCTGCTGACTGTCTGTCCCAGGGTCCTCCTCTCACTCTCTCCTCTAGGTGCTGCAGACTGACTGTCCCAGGGTCCTCCTCTCACACTCTCCTCTAGGTGCTGCTGACTGTCCCAGGGTCCTCCTCTCACACTCTCCTCTAGGTGCTGCTGACTGTCCCAGGGTCCTCCTCTCACTCTCTCCTCTAGGTGCTGCTGACTGTCCCAGGGTCCTCCTCTCACACTCTCCTCTAGGTGCTGCTGTCTGTCCCAGGGTCCTCCTCTCACTCTCTCCTCTAGGTGCTGCTGACTGTCCCAGGGTCCTCCTCTCACTCTCTCCTCTAGGTGCTGCAGACTGACTGTCCCAGGGTCCTCCTCTCACACTCTCCTCTAGGTGCTGCTGACTGTCCCAGGGTCCTCCTCTCACACTCTCCTCTAGGTGCTGCTGACTGTCCCAGGGTCCTCCTCTCACTCTCTCCTCTAGGTGCTGCTGACTGTCCCAGGGTCCTCCTCTCACACTCTCCTCTAGGTGCTGCTGTCTGTCCCAGGGTCCTCCTCTCACTCTCTCCTCTAGGTGCTGCTGACTGTCCCAGGGTCCTCCTCTCACACTCTCCTCTAGGTGCTGCTGACTGTCCCAGGGTCCTCCTCTCACACTCTCCTCTAGGTGCTGCTGACTGACTGTCCCAGGGTCCTCCTCTCACACTCTCCTCTAGGTGCTGCTGACTGTCCCAGGGCCCTCCTCTCACACTCTCCTCTAGGTGCTGCTGTCTGTCCCAGGGTCCTCCTCTCACACTCTCCTCTAGGTGCTGCTGACTGACTGTCCCAGTGTCCTCCTCTCACACTCTCCTCTAGGTGCTGCTGACTGTCCCAGGGTCCTCCTCTCACACTCTCCTGTAGGTGCTGCTGACTGTCCCAGGGCCCTCCTCTCACACTCTCCTCTAGGTGCTGCTGCCTGTCTGTCCCAGGGTCCTCCTCTCACACTCTCCTCTAGGTGCTGCTGACTGTCCCAGGGCCCTCCTCTCACACTCTCCTCTAGGTGCTGCTGACTGTCCCAGGATCCTCCTCTCACACTCTCCTCTAGGTGCTGCTGACTGTCCCAGGGTCCTCCTCTCACACTCTCCTCTAGGTGCTGCTGACTGTCCCAGGGCCCTCCTCTCGCACTCTCCTCTAGGTGCTGCTGTCTGTCCCAGGGTCCTCCTCTCACACTCTCCTCTAGGTGCTGCTGACTGACTGTCCCAGTGTCCTCCTCTCACACTCTCCTCTAGGTGCTGCTGACTGTCCCAGGGTCCTCCTCTCACACTCTCCTCTAGGTGCTGCTGACTGTCCCAGGGCCCTCCTCTCACACTCTCCTCTAGGTGCTGCTGACTGACTGTCCCAGTGTCCTCCTCTCACACTCTCCTCTAGGTGCTGCTGACTGTCCCAGGGTCCTCCTCTCACACTCTCCTCTAGGTGCTGCTGACTGTCCCAGGGCCCTCCTCTCACACTCTCCTCTAGGTGCTGCTGCCTGTCTGTCCCAGGGTCCTCCTCTCACACTCTCCTCTAGGTGCTGCTGACTGTCCCAGGGCCCTCCTCACACACTCTCCTCTAGGTGCTGCTGACTGTCCCAGGGTCCTCCTCTCACACTCTCCTCTAGGTGCTGCTGACTGTCCCAGGGTCCTCCTCTCACACTCTCCTCTAGGTGCTGCTGACTGTCACAGGGCCCTCCTCTCACACTCTCCTCTAGGTGCTGCTGTCTGTCCCAGGGTCCTCCTCTCACACTCTCCTCTAGGTGCTGCTGACTGACTGTCCCAGTGTCCTCCTCTCACACTCTCCTCTAGGTGCTGCTGACTGTCCCAGGGTCCACCTCTCACACTCTCCTCTAGGTGCTGCTGACTGTCCCAGGGCCCTCCTCTCACACTCTCCTCTAGGTGCTGCTGCCTGTCTGTCCCAGGGTCCTCCTCTCACTCTCTCCTCTAGGTGCTGCTGACTGTCCCAGGGTCCTCCTCTCACACTCTCCTCTAGGTGCTGCTGACTGTCCCAGGGTCCTCCTCTCACACTCTCCTCTAGGTGCTGCTGACTGCCTGTCCCAGGGTCCTCCTCTCACACTCTCCTCTAGCTGCTGCTGACTGTCCCAGGGTCCTCCTCTCACTCTCTCCTCTAGGTGCTGCTGACTGTCCCAGGGTCCTCCTCTCACTCTCTCCTCTAGGTGCTGCTGACTGTCCCAGGGTCCTCCTCTCACACTCTCCTCTAGGTGCTGCTGACTGTCCCAGGGTCCTCCTCTCACACTCTCCTCTAGGTGCTGCTGTCTGTCTGTCCCAGGGTCCTCCTCTCACACTCTCCTCTAGGTGCTGCTGTCTGTCCCAGGGTCCTCCTCTCACACTCTCCTCTAGGTGCTGCTGTCTGTCCCAGGGTCCTCCTCTCACACTCTCCTCTAGGTGCTGCTGACTGACTGTCCCAGGTCCTGCTCTCACTCTCTCCTCTACGTGCTGCTGACTGTCCCAGGGTCCTCCTCTCACACTCTCCTCTAGGTGCTGCTGACTGTCCCAGGGTCCTCCTCTCACACTCTCCTCTAGGTGCTGCTGACTGACTGTCCCAGGGTCCTCCTCTCACACTCTCCTCTAGGTGCTGCTGACTGTCCCAGGGTCCTCCTCCCACACTCTCCTCTAGGTGCTGCTGACTGTCCCAGGGTCCTCCTCTCACACTCTCCTCTAGGTGCTGCTGACTGACTGTCCCAGTGTCCTCCTCTCACACTCTCCTCTAGGTGCTGCTGACTGTCCCAGGGTCCTCCTCTCACACTCTCCTCTAGGTGCTGCTGACTGTCCCAGGGCCCTCCTCTCACACTCTCCTCTAGGTGCTGCTGACTGCCTGTCCCAGGGTCCTCCTCTCACACTCTCCTCTAGGTGCTGCTGACTGTCCCAGGGCCCTCGTCTCACACTCTCCTCTAGGTGCTGCTGACTGTCCCAGGGTCCTCCTCTCACACTCTCCTCTAGGTGGTGCTGTCTGTCCCAGGGTCCTCCTCTCTCACTCTCCTCTAGGTGCTGCTGACTGTCCCAGGGCCCTCCTCTCACACTCTCCTCTAGGTGCTGCTGTCTGTCCCAGGGTCCTCCTCTCACACTCTCCTCTAGGTGCTGCTGACTGACTGTCCCAGTGTCCTCCTCTCACACTCTCCTCTAGGTGCTGCTGACTGTCCCAGGGTCCTCCTCTCACACTCTCCTCTAGGTGCTGCTGACTGTCCCAGGGCCCTCCTCTCACACTCTCCTCTAGGTGCTGCTGCCTGTCTGTCCCAGGGTCCTCCTCTCACTCTCTCCTCTAGGTGCTGCTGACTGTCCCAGGGTCCTCCTCTCACACTCTCCTCTAGGTGCTGCTGACTGTCCCAGGGTCCTCCTCTCACACTCTCCTCTAGGTGCTGCTGACTGTCTGTCCCAGGGTCCTCCTCTCACACTCTCCTCTAGCTGCTGCTGACTGTCCCAGGGTCCTCCTCTCACTCTCTCCTCTAGGTGCTGCTGACTGTCCCAGGGTCCTCCTCTCACTCTCTCCTCTAGGTGCTGCTGACTGTCCCAGGGTCCTCCTCTCACACTCTCCTCTAGGTGCTGCTGACTGTCCCAGGGTCCTCCTCTCACACTCTCCTCTAGGTGCTGCTGTCTGTCTGTCCCAGGGTCCTCCTCTCACACTCTCCTCTAGGTGCTGCTGTCTGTCCCAGGGTCCTCCTCTCACACTCTCCTCTAGGTGCTGCTGTCTGTCCCAGGGTCCTCCTCTCACACTCTCCTCTAGGTGCTGCTGACTGACTGTCCCAGGTCCTCCTCTCACTCTCTCCTCTACGTGCTGCTGACTGTCCCAGGGTCCTCCTCTCACACTCTCCTCTAGGTGCTGCTGACTGTCCCAGGGTCCTCCTCTCACACTCTCCTCTAGGTGCTGCTGACTGACTGTCCCAGGGTCCTCCTCTCACACTCTCCTCTAGGTGCTGCTGACTGTCCCAGGGTCCTCCTCCCACACTCTCCTCTAGGTGCTGCTGACTGTCCCAGGGTCCTCCTCTCACACTCTCCTCTAGGTGCTGCTGACTGACTGTCCCAGGGTCCTCCTCTCACTCTCTCCTCTAGGTGCTGCTGACTGACTGTCCCAGGGTCCTCCTCTCACTCTCTCCTCTAGGTGCTGCTGACTGTCCCAGGGTCCTCCTCTCACACTCTCCTCTAGGTGCTGCTGACTGTCCCAGGGTCCTCCTCTCACACTCTCCTCTAGGTGCTGCTGACTGTCCCAGGGTCCTCCTCTCACACTCTCCTCTAGGTGCTGCTGACTGCCTGTCCCATGGTACTCCTCTCACACTCTCCTCTAGGTGCTGCTGACTGTCCCAGGGTCCTCCTCTCACACTCTCCTCTAGGTGCTGCTGTCTGTCCCAGTGTCCTCCTCTCACACTCTCCTCTAGGTGCTGCTGACTGTCTTTCCCAGGATCCTCCTCTCACACTCACCTCTAGGTGCTGCTGACTGTCCCAGTGTCCTCCTCTCACACCCTCCTCTAGGTGCTGCTGACTGTCCCAGGGTCCTCCTCTCACTCTCTCCTCTAGGTGCTGCCGACTGCCTGTCCCAGGGCCCTCCTCTCACACTCTCCTCTAGGTGCTGCTGACTGTCTGTCCCAGGGTCCTCCTCTCACTCTCTCCTCTAGGTGCTGCTGACTGTCTGTCCCAGGGTCCTCCTCTCACACTCTCCTCTAGGTGCTGCTGACTGTGCCAGGGTCCTCCTCTCACACTCTCCTCTAGGTGCTGCTGACTGTCCCAGGGTCCTCCTCTCACACTCTCCTCTAGGTGCTGCTGACTGTCCCAGGGTCCTCCTCTCACACTCTCCTCTAGGTGCTGCTGACTGTCCCAGGGTCCTCCTCTAGGTGCTGCTGACTGTCCCAGGGTCCTCCTCTCACTCTCTCCTCTAGGTGCTGCTGACTGCTTGTCCCAGGGTCCTCCTCTCACACTCTCCTCTAGGTGCTGCTGACTGTCCCAGGGTCCTCCTCTCACTATCTCCTCTAGGTGCTGCTGACTGTCCCAGGGTCCTCCTCTCACACTCTCCTCTAGGTGCTGCTGACTGTCTGTCCCAGGGTCCTCCTCTCACTCTCTCCTCTAGGTGCTGCTGACTGTCCCAGGGTCCTCCTCTCACTCTCTCCTCTAGGTGCTGCTGACTGTCCCAGGGTCCTCCTCTCACACTCTGCTCTAGGTGCTGCTGACTGTCCCACGTCCTCCTCTCACACTCTCCTCTAGGTGCTGCTGACTGTCCCAGGGTCCTCCTCTCACACTCTCCTCTAGGTGCTGCTGACTGTCTGTCCCAGGGCCCTCCTCTCACACTCTCCTCTCGGTGCTGCTGGCTGTCCCAGGGTCCTCCTCTCACTCTCTCCTCTAGGTGCTGCTGACTGACTGCCCCAGGGTCCTCCTCTCACACTCTCCTCTAGGTGCTGACTGCCTGTCCCAGGGTCCTCCTCTCACACTCTCCTCTAGGTGCTGCTGACTGTCCCAGGGTCCTCCTCTCACACTCTCCTCTAGGTGCTGCTGACTGTCCCAGGGTCCTCCTCTCACACTCTCCTCTAGGTGCTGCTGACTGTCTGTCCCAGGGTCCTCCTCTCACACTCTCCTCTAGGTGCTGCTGACTGTCCCAGGGTCCTCCTCTCACACTCTCTTCTAGGCGCTGCTGACTGTCCCAGGGTCCTCCTCTCACACTCTCCTCTAGGTGCTGCTGACTGTCCCAGGGTCCTCCTCTCACACTCTCCTCTAGGTGCTGCTGACTGTCCCAGGGTCCTCCTCTCACACTCTCCTCTAGGTGCTGCTGACTGTCTGTCCCAGGGCCCTCCTCTCACACTCTCCTCTAGGTGCTGCTGGCTGTCCCAGGGTCCTCCTCTCACTCTCTCCTCTAGGTGCTGCTGACTGACTGTCCCAGGGTCCTCCTCTCACACTCTCCTCTAGGTGCTGCTGACTGTCCCAGGGTCCTCCTCTCACACTCTCCTCTAGGTGCTGACTGTCTGTCCCAGGGTCCTCCTCTCACACTCTCCTCTAGGTGCTGCTGACTGTCCCAGGGTCCTTCTCTCACACTCTCCTCTAGGTGCTGCTGACTGTCCCAGGGTCCTCCTCTCACACTCTCCTCTAGGCGCTGCTGACTGTCCCAGGGTCCTCCTCTCACTCTCCTCTAGGTGCTGCTGACTGTCCCAGGGCCCTCCTCTCACACTCTCCTCTAGGTGCTGCTGACTGTCCCAGGGCCCTCCTCTCACACTCTCCTCTAGGTGCTGACTGTCTGTCCCAGGGTCCTCCTCTCACACTCTCCTCTAGGTGCTGCTGACTGACTGTCCCAGGGTCCTCCTCTCACTCTCTCCTCTAGGTGCTGCTGACTGTCCCAGGGCCCTCCTCTCACACTCTCCTCTAGGTGCTGCTGACTGTCCCAGGGTCCTCCTCTCACACTCTCCTCTAGGTGCTGCTGACTGTCCCAGGGTCCTCCTCTCACACTCTCCTCTAGGTGCTGCTGACTGACTGTCCCAGGGTCCTCCTCTCACACTCTCCTCTAGGTGCTGCTGACTGACTGTCGCCGGGTCCTCCTCTCACTCTCTCCTCTAGGTGCTGCTGACTGTCCCAGGGTCCTCCTGTCACACTCTCCTCTAGGTGCTGCTGACTGTCCCAGGGTCCTCCTCTCACACTCTCCTCTAGGTGCTGCTGACTGTCCCAGCGTCCTCCTCTCACACTCTCCTCTAGGTGCTGCTGACTGTCCCAGGGTCCTCCTCTCACACTCTCCTCTAGGTGCTGCTGACTGACTGTCCCAGGGTCCTCCTCTCACACTCTCCTCTAGGTGCTGCTGACTGTCCCAGGGTCCTCCTCTCACACTCTCCTCTAGGTGCTGCTGACTGTCCCAGGGTCCTCCTCTCACACTCTCCTCTAGGTGCTGCTGACTGTCCCAGGGTCCTCCTCTCACACTCGCCTCTAGGTGCTGCTGACTGTCCCAGGGTCCTCCTCTCACACTCTCCTCTAGGTGCTGCTGACTGTCCCAGGGTCCTCCTCTCACACTCTCCTCTAGGTGCTGCTGTCTGTCTCAGGGCCCTCCTCTCACTCTCTCCTCTAGGTGCTGCTGACTGTCCCAGGGTCCTCCTCTCACACTCTCCTCTCGGTGCTGCTGACTGTCCCAGGGTCCTCCTCTCACACTCTCCTCTAGGTGCTGCTGACTGTCCCAGGGCCCTCCTCTCACACTCTCCTCTAGGTGCTGCTGACTGTCCCAGGGTCCTCCTCTCACACTCTCCTCTAGGTGCTGCTGACTGCCTATCCCAGAGTCCTCCTCACACTCTCCTCTAGGTGCTGCTGACTGCCTGTCCCAGGGTCCTCCTCTCACACTCTCCTCTAGGTGCTGCTGACTGCCTGTCCCAGGGTCCTTCTCTCACACTCTCCTCTAAGTGCTGCTGACTGTCCCAGGGTCCTCCTCTCACACACTCCTCTAGGTGCTGCTGTCTGTCCCAGGGTCCTCCTCTCACACTCTCCTCTAGGTGCTGCTGTCTGTCCCAGGGCCCTCCTCTCACTCTCTCCTCTAGGTGCTGCTGACTGTCCCAGGGTCCTCCTCTCACACTCTCCTCTCGGTGCTGCTGACTGTCCCAGGGTCCTCCTCTCACACTCTCCTCTAGGTGCTGCTGACTGTCCCAGGGCCCTCCTCTCACACTCTCCTCTAGGTGCTGCTGACTGTCCCAGGGTCCTCCTCTCACACTCTCCTCTAGGTGCTGCTGACTGCCTATCCCAGAGTCCTCCTCACACTCTCCTCTAGGTGCTGCTGACTGCCTGTCCCAGGGTCCTCCTCTCACACTCTCCTCTAGGTGCTGCTGACTGCCTGTCCCAGGGTCCTTCTCTCACACTCTCCTCTAAGTGCTGCTGACTGTCCCAGGGTCCTCCTCTCACACACTCCTCTAGGTGCTGCTGTCTGTCCCAGGGTCCTCCTCTCACACTCTCCTCTAGGTGCTGCTGACTGTACCAGGGCCCTCCTCTCACACTCTCCTCTAGGTGCTGCTGACTGACTGTCTCAGGGTCCTCCTCTCACTCTCTCCTCTCGGTGCTGCTGACTGTCCCAGGGTCCTCCTCTCACACTCTCCTCTAGGTGCTGCTGACTGTCCCAGGGTCCTCCTCTCACACTCTCCTCTAGGCGCTGCTGACTGTCCCAGGGTCCTCCTCTCACACTCTCCTCTAGGTGCTGCTGACTGTCCCAGGGTCCTCCTCTCACACTCTCCTCTAGGTGCTGCTGACTGTCCCAGGGTCCTCCTCTCACACTCTCCTCTAGGTGCTGCTGACTGTCTGTCCCAGGGCCCTCCTCTCACACTCTCCTCTAGGTGCTGCTGGCTGTCCCAGGGTCCTCCTCTCACTCTCTCCTCTAGGTGCTGCTGACTGACTGCCCCAGGGTCCTCCTCTCACACTCTCCTCTAGGTGCTGCTGACTGTCCCAGGGTCCTCCTCTCACACTCTCCTCTAGGTGCTGACTGTCTGTCCCAGGGTCCTCCTCTCACACTCTCCTCTAGGTGCTGCTGACTGTCCCAGGGTCCTTCTCTCACACTCTCCTCTAGGTGCTGCTGACTGTCCCAGGGTCCTCCTCTCACACTCTCCTCTAGGTGCTGCTGACTGTCTGTCCCAGGGTCCTCCTCTCACACTCTCCTCTAGGTGCTGCTGACTGTCCCAGGGTCCTCCTCTCACACTCTCCACTAAGCGGTGCTGACTGTCCCAGGGTCCTCCTCTCACTCTCCTCTAGGTGCTGCTGACTGCCTGTCCCAGGGTCCTCCTCTCACACTCTCCTCTAGGTGCTGCTGACTGTCCCAGGGTCCTCCTCTCACACTCTCCTCTAGGTGCTGCTGACTGTCCCAGGGTCCTCCTCTCACACACTCCTCTAGGTGCAGCTGTCTGTCCCAGGGTCCTCCTCTCACACTCTCCTCTAGGTGCTGCTGACTGTCCCAGGGCCCTCCTCTCACACTCTCCTCTAGGTGCTGCTGACTGACTGTCCCAGGGTCCTCCTCTCACTCTCTCCTCTAGGTGCTGCTGACTGTCCCAGGGTCCTCCTCTCACACTCTCCTCTAGGTGCTGCTGACTGTCCCAGGGTCCTCCTCTCACACTCTCCTCTAGGCGCTGCTGACTGTCCCAGGGTCCTCCTCTCACACTCTCCTCTAGGTGCTGCTGACTGTCCCAGGGTCCTCCTCTCACACTCTCCTCTAGGTGCTGCTGACTGTCCCAGGGTCCTCCTCTCACACTCTCCTCTAGGTGCTGCTGACTGTCTGTCCCAGGGCCCTCCTCTCACACTCTCCTCTAGGTGCTGCTGGCTGTCCCAGGGTCCTCCTCTCACTCTCTCCTCTAGGTGCTGCTGACTGACTGCCCCAGGGTCCTCCTCTCACACTCTCCTCTAGGTGCTGCTGACTGTCCCAGGGTCCTCCTCTCACACTCTCCTCTAGGTGCTGACTGTCTGTCCCAGGGTCCTCCTCTCACACTCTCCTCTAGGTGCTGCTGACTGTCCCAGGGTCCTTCTCTCACACTCTCCTCTAGGTGCTGCTGACTGTCCCAGGGTCCTCCTCTCACACTCTCCTCTAGGTGCTGCTGACTGTCTGTCCCAGGGTCCTCCTCTCACACTCTCCTCTAGGTGCTGCTGACTGTCCCAGGGTCCTCCTCTCACACTCTCCTCTAGGCGCTGCTGACTGTCCCAGGGTCCTCCTCTCACTCTCCTCTAGGCGCTGCTGACTGTCCCAGGGTCCTCCTCTCACTCTCCTCTAGGTGCTGCTGACTGTCCCAGGGCCCTCCTCTCACACTCTCCTCTAGGTGCTGCTGACTGTCCCAGGGCCCTCCTCTCACACTCTCCTCTAGGTGCTGACTGTCTTTCCCAGGGTCCTCCTCTCACACTCTCCTCTAGGTGCTGCTGACTGACTGTCCCAGGGTCCTCCTCTCACTCTCTCCTCTTGGTGCTGCTGACTGTCCCAGGGCCCTCCTCTCACACTCTCCTCTAGGTGCTGCTGACTGTCCCAGGGTCCTCCTCTCACACTCTCCTCTAGGTGCTGCTGACTGTCCCAGGGTCCTCCTCTCACTCTCCTCTAGGTGCTGCTGACTGTCCCAGGGCCCTCCTCTCACACTCTCCTCTAGGTGCTGCTGACTGTCCCAGGGCCCTCCTCTCACACTCTCCTCTAGGTGCTGACTGTCTTTCCCAGGGTCCTCCTCTCACACTCTCCTCTAGGTGCTGCTGACTGACTGTCCCAGGGTCCTCCTCTCACTCTCTCCTCTTGGTGCTGCTGACTGTCCCAGGGCCCTCCTCTCACACTCTCCTCTAGGTGCTGCTGACTGTCCCAGGGTCCTCCTCTCACACTCTCCTCTAGGTGCTGCTGACTGTCCCAGGGTCCTCCTCTCACACTCTCCTCTAGGTGCTGCTGACTGACTGTCCCAGGGTCCTCCTCTCACACTCTCCTCTAGGTGCTGCTGACTGCCCCAGGGTCCTCCTCTCACTCTCTCCTCTAGGTGCTGCTGTCTGTCCCAGGGCCCTCCTCTCACTCTCTCCTCTAGGTGCTGCTGACTGTCCCAGGGTCCTCCTCTCACACTCTCCTCTCGGTGCTGCTGGCTTTCCCAGGGTCCTCCTCTCACTCTCTCCTCTAGGTGCTGCTGACTGACTGCCCCAGGGTCCTCCTCTCACACTCTCCTCTAGGTGCTGCTGACTGTCCCAGGGTCCTCCTCTCACACTCTCCTCTAGGTGCTGACTGTCTGTCCCAGGGTCCTCCTCTCACACTCTCCTCTAGGTGCTGCTGACTGTCCCAGGGTCCTTCTCTCACACTCTCCTCTAGGTGCTGCTGACTGTCCCAGGGTCCTCCTCTCACACTCTCCTCTAGGTGCTGCTGACTGTCTGTCCCAGGGTCCTCCTCTCACACTCTCCTCTAGGTGCTGCTGACTGTCCCAGGGTCCTCCTCTCACACTCTCCTCTAGGTGCTGCTGACTGTCCCAGGGTCCTCCTCTCACACTCTCCTCTAGGTGCTGCTGACTGTCCCAGGGTCCTCCTCTCACACACTCCTCTAGGTGCTGCTGACTGTCCCAGGGTCCTCCTCTCTCACTCTCCTCTAGGTACTGCTGACTGACTGTCCCAGGGTCCTCCTCTCACACTCTCTCCCCTTGCTGCTGCTGACAGCCTGTCACAGAGTCCTCCTTTCACACTCTCTCCCCTTGCTGCAGCTGACTGCCTGGCTCGGGAGTTTAATCCTAGTTCAGTCCCAGTGTAGGTTCAGTCCCAGTGTGGGTTTAATCCTCTCCACTGGTTGGAGTCATACCCAGCACAAAGGAAGATGGTTGTGGTTGTTGGAGGTCAATCATCTCAGCTCCAGGACATCACTGCAGGAGTTCCTCAGGTTAGTGTCCTCGGCCCAACCATCTTCAGCTGCTTCATCAATGACCTTCCTTCCATCATAAGGTCAGAAGTGGGGATGTTCACTGATGATTGCACAATGTTCAGCACCATTCGCGACTCCTCAGATACTGAAGCAGTCCATGTCCAAATGCAGCAAGACCTGGACAATATCCAGACTTGGGCTGAAAAGTGGCAAGTAACATTCACACCACACAAGTGTCAGGCAATGACCATCTCCAACAAGAGACAATCTAACCACTGCCCCATGACATTCAATGGCATTACCATCACTGAATCCCCTACTGTCAACCCACTATGGGGGTTACCATTGACCAGAAACTGAACTGGACCAGCCATATAAATACTGTGGCTACAAGAGCAGGTCAGAGGTTGGAATCCTGCAATGAGTAACTCACCTCCTGACTCCCCGAAGCCTGTCCACCATCTACAAGGCACAAGTCAGGAGTGTGATGGAATACTCCCCACTTGCCTGGATGAGTGCAGCTCCCACAACACTCAAGAAGCTCAACACCATCCAGGACAAAGCAGCCCCACTTGATTGGCACCACATCCACAAACATTCACTCACCACCGACGCACAGTAGCAGCAGTGTGTGTACCATCTACAAGATGCACTGCAGGAATTCACCAAGGCTCTTTAGACAGCACCTTCCAAACCCGCTACCAACTAGAAGGACAAGGGCAGCAGACCCATGGGGAACCCCACCACCCGGAAGTTCCCTCCAAGTCACTCACCATCCTGACTTGGAAGTATATCGGCCGTTCCTTCACTGTCACTGGGTCAAAATCCTGGAACTCCCTCCCTAACAGCGCTGTGGGTGTACCTACACCACATGGACTGCAGCGGCTCAAGGAGGCAGCTCACCCACCACCTTCTCAAGGGGCAATTAGGGATGGGCAATAAATGCTGGGACCAGCCAGTGAAGCCCATATCCTGGGAATGAATATAGAAAAAAAATCCTGTTTCAGTCCCTTTGCGGGATTAATCCTGGTTCAGACTTGATGCGGGTGTAACCCTAGTTCAGTCCCAGTTTGGGTTGCATCCTGGTTTAGTCCCAGTTTGGGTTGCATCCTGGTTTAGTCCCAGTTTGGGCTGCATCCTGGTTTAGTCCCAGTTTGGGCTGCATCCTGGTTTAGTCCCAGTTTGGGCTGCATCCTGGTTTAGTCCCAGTTTGGGTTGAATCCTGGTTCATTCATGACCCAGGACTGGAGCTGAGATTGTATTTTAATAACTGGTTCCTTGCCTCCCTCTAGTGTCAGCTCTGGGAACAGCGCGGGTTCACAGACTCAGCCCCGGGTAAGTGACTCTTATCATCGTTTACTGCCTCTGAAATTATTGCCCTGTCCTGACAATGTCCCGTGTGTCTTTAGGATTGACCAGTGACCCCAATTTACCCCCCCCTCCCTCCCCCCCACCCACCACCCCATTAATCCCTCCTGTGACTTCATTCCTGTGTTCCTCCTGTAACCCAGGATGGGGGCCAGAAAATACCCTCACATTTGCTGGGGTCAGTCTGACAGACACTGGGGAAGGGCACCCACAGAGAACAGTCACCGCACATCAACTCTCCCCTCCCCCCTTCTCCCCATCTCCCTACCCCCCTCCCCACTTCTCCCCGTCTCCCTAACCCCCTCCCCCCTAACCCCCTACCCCCCTCTCCCCGTCTCCCTAACCCCCTCCCCTCTCCCCATCTCCCTACCCCCACTTCCGCTCACCCCCATCCCTCCTCCCCCCCCCCCACCTTCTCTCGTGATCAGGAGCAGGAATGTCGGCTGGGTTGAGGTTTATAAATCTGATTTTGACGAGTATGGTTAGGTTTTGAGCTGTTTCACAGGAGACTGTCTGTTGGGCTCTGCAGTAACTATGTCGGGTTTTAAGCTTATTAATATATTGAGCATGTGTTTGAGGAACAGAGAGAGGCTGAGCAGAGCCCTGGTTGGTGATATCTGCCTGTCAGCCCCATGTCTGTCTCTGCAGTGGATTGGCAGCGCGTTCCCTGTCCATCTCCCACTCTAGACTTTCCCGTTTATTTTGTATTTGTAGAGTGAGAGCTGTCCTGTAAACCTCTCCAGTAGCCTCTCGACAACGGCTGATCGACCAGGTGAGGAACACAGCAGCACGTGTGTGTACTTGAGTGCGTGTCTGTGTCTGTACGTCCGTGTGGGTGTCTGTGTCTATACGTCGGTGTGGGTGTCTGTGTCTATACGTCGGTGTGGGTGTCTGTGTCTATACGTCGGTGTGGGTGTCTGTGCCTATACGTCGGTGTGGGTGTCTGTGTCTATACGTCCGTGTGCGTGTCTGTGTCTATACGTCCGTGTGGGTGTCTGTGTCTTTACGTCCGTGTGGGTGTCTGTGTCTATACGCCCGTGTGGGTGTCTGTGTCTATACGCCCGTGTGGGTGTCTGTGTCTATACGCCCGTGTGGGTGTCTATGTCTATACGCCCGTGTGGGTGTCTGTGTCTATACGTCCGTGTGGGTGTCTGTGTCTATACGTCCGTGTGGGTGTCTGTGTCTATACGCCCGTGTGGGTGTCTGTGTCTATACGCCCGTGTGGGTGTCTGTGTCTATACGCCCATTTGGGTGTCTGTGTCTATACGCCCGTGTGGGTGTCTGTGTCTATACGCCCGTGTGGGTGTCTGTGTCTATACGCCCGTGTGGGTGTCTGTGTCTATACGCCCGTGTGGGTGTCTGTGTCTATACGCCCGTGTGGGTGTCTGTGTCTATACATCCGTGTGCGTGTCTGTGTCTATACATGTGTGTCTGTGTCTATACGTGTGTGTCTGTGTCTATACATCCGTGTCTGTGTCTATACGTGCGTGTCTGTGTCTATACGTCCGTGTCTGTGTCTATACGTCTGTGTCTATACGTCCGTGTCTGTGTCTATACGTCCGTGTGGGTGTCTGTGTCTATACGTCCGTGTTGCTGTCTGTGTCTATATGTCCGTGTGGGTGTCTGTGTCTATACGTCCGTGTGCGTGTCTGTGTCTATACGTCCGTGTGGGTGTCTGTGTCTATACGTCCGTGTGGGTGTCTGTGTCTATACGTCCGTGTGCGTGTCTGTGTCAATACGTCCGTGTGCGTGTCTGTGTCTATACGTCCGTGTGGGTGTCTGTGTCTATACGTCCATGTGGGTGTCTGTGTCTATACGCCCGTGTGCGTGTCTGTGTCTATACGCCCGTGTGCGTGTCTGTGTCTATACGCCCGTGTGCGTGTCTGTGTCTATACGCCCGTGTGCGCGTCTGTGTCTATATGCCCGTGTGCGCGTCTGTGTCTATACGCCCGTGTGCGCGTCTGTGTCTATACGCCCGTGTGGGCGTCTGTGTCTATACGCCCGTGTGCGTGTCTGTGTCGACACGCCCGTGTGCGTGTCTGTGTCGACACGCCCGTGTGCGTGTCTGTGTCGACACGCCCGTGTGCGTGTCTGTGTCTATACGTCCGTGTGGGTGTCTGTGTCTATACGTCCGTGTGCGTGTCTGTGTCAATACGTCCGTGTGCGTGTCTGTGTCTATACGTCCGTGTGGGTGTCTGTGTCTATACGTCCATGTGGGTGTCTGTGTCTATACGCCCGTGTGCGTGTCTGTGTCTATACGCCCGTGTGCGTGTCTGTGTCTATACGCCCGTGTGCGTGTCTGTGTCTATACGCCCGTGTGCGCGTCTGTGTCTATACGCCCGTGTGCGCGTCTGTGTCTATACGCCCGTGTGCGCGTCTGTGTCTATACGCCCGTGTGGGCGTCTGTGTCTATACGCCCGTGTGCGTGTCTGTGTCGACACGCCCGTGTGCGTGTCTGTGTCGACACGCCCGTGTGCGTGTCTGTGTCGACACGCCCGTGTGCGTGTCTGTGTCGACACGCCCGTGTGCGTGTCTGTGTCGACGCCCGTGTGCGTGTCTGTGTCGACACGCCCGTGTGCGTGTCTGTGTCGACACGCCCGTGTGCGTGTCTGTGTCGACACGCCCGTGTGCGTGTCTGTGTCGACACGCCCACGTGGGTGTCTGTGTCTAGACGCCCGTGTGCGTGTCTGTGTCGATACGCCCGTGTGCGTGTCTGTGTCGATACGCCCGTGTGCGTGTCTGTGTCTATACGCCCGTGTGCGTGTCTGTGTCGATACGCCCGTGTGGGTGCCTGTGTCTATACGTCCGTGTGGGTGCCTGTGTCTATACGTCCGTGTGGGTGCCTGTGTCGATACGCCCGTGTGGGTGCCTGTGTCTATACGCCCGTGTGGGTGCCTGTGTCTATACGCCCGTGTGGGTGCCTGTGTCTATACGCCCGTGTGGGTGCCTGTGTCTATACGCCCGTGTGGGTGCCTGTGTCTATACGCCCGTGTGGGTGCCTGTGTCTATACGCCCGTGTGGGTGCCTGTGTCTATACGCCCGTGTGGGTGCCTGTGTCTATACGCCCGTGTGGGTGCCTGTGTCTATACGCCCGTGTGGGTGCCTGTGTCTATACGTCCGTGTGCGTGTCTGTGTCTATACGCCCGTGTGCGTGTCTGTGTCTATACGCCCTTGTGCGTGTCTGTGTCTATACGCCCGTGTGCGTGTCTGTGTCGATACGCCCGTGTGCGTGTCTGTGTCGATACGCCCGTGTGCGTGTCTGTGTCGATACGCCCGTGTGCGTGTCTGTGTCGATACGCCCGTGTGCGTGTCTGTGTCGATACGCCCGTGTGCGTGTCTGTGTCGATACGCCCGTGTGCGTGTCTGTGTCGATACGCCCGTGTGCGTGTCTGTGTCGATACGCCCGTGTGCGTGTCTGTGTCGATACGCCCGTGTGCGTGTCTGTGTCGATACGCCCGTGTGCCTGTCTGTGTCGATACGCCCGTGTGCGTGTCTGTGTCGATACGCCCGTGTGCGTGTCTGTGTCTATACGCCCGTGTGGGTGCCTGTGTCTATACGCCCGTGTGCGTGTCTGTGTCGATAGGCCCGTGTGCGTGTCTGTGTCTATACGCCCGTGTGGGTGCCTGTGTCTATACGCCCGTGTGCGTGTCTGTGTCGATACGCCCGTGTGCGTGTCTGTGTCGATACGCCCGTGTGCGTGTCTGTGTCGATACGCCCGTGTGCGTGTCTGTGTCGATACGCCCGTGTGCGTGTCTGTGTCGATACGCCCGTGTGCGTGTCTGTGTCGATACGCCCGTGTGCGTGTCTGTGTCGATACGCCCGTGTGCGTGTCTGTGTCGATACGCCCGTGTGCGTGTCTGTGTCGATACGCCCGTGTGGGTGTCTGTGTCGATACGCCCGTGTGGGTGTCTGTGTCGATACGCCCGTGTGGGTGCCTGTGTCTATACGCCCGTGTGGGTGCCTGTGTCTATACGCCCGTGTGGGTGCCTGTGTCTATACGCCCGTGTGCGTGTCTGTGTCTATACGCCCGTGTGGGTGCGCGCGCCCCTGTGTGGGTCTGTGTGTGCGCGCGCCCCTGTGTGGGTCTGTGTGTGCGCGCGCCCCTGTGTGGGTCTGTGTGTGCGCGCGCCCCTGTGTGGGTCTGTGTGTGCGCCTGCATCTCTGTGTCTCTGGGCGCGTGTGTGTGTGTGTTAAGCTCACTCTGAATTCTGCTTTGTGTGCCTAGATGCCCCTTCAAACCCCAGCTCCCTACCCACCACACTGAAGGAACCTGGTCCTGTTAGCAGACCAAACAGCTTCTTGTTCCGATCATCCACACGGAGCAACTTGAAGAGTAACTCAGGTACGTGACCCCCCCCCTCCCATCACTCCTTTTCATCCCCCTCCCTCTCACTCGTTGAAATCTTCATTTGAAGAGTCCGAGCAGCTGATCTCCACTGAGCGGTGAAGTCCTGTCTGTTGTGGCTCTGACCCGCGCTGAGCTCTGCCTCTCGATGTCCTGATTGGAATCGACTCCTTTGCATCTGAGAGCTCTTGTGTTTATGGACATGTTGGATTTGATGCCTGGGAAGGGTCAGAGTGATCTTTAGAAAGTCACAGGATGCAGAAACCGATGCTTCTGATTCTCTCTTTATCTCCCCAGCTGTGAGTCCGGTCTCCCCTCAGAGTCCGAACTACACCTTCCCAGAGTTTCCAGTGGACCTGAAGCCGGCAGTGAGGCAGCGGAACACAGAGCAGGAGACCAGCGAGCAGGAGCTGATTGCACAGCTTCGAAAGGTCAGTCACTGAATGTCTCCATCAGACACACGGCTTCCCCAGCTCCAAACAAAGCCAAACGTTTCCCTTCAGCAGCTGAGAGGAAAGCGCAAGAGACAGACAGACAGGCGGAGAGAGACAGACAGACAGGCGACGAGAGACAGACAGACAGGCGGAGAGGGGCGGGCGGAGGGACAGAGAGGGGCGGGCGGAGGGACAGAGAGGGGCGGGGAGAGAAAGAGCCTTGCTCAAGATGTTTCAGAGCTGAGAACGTTCACGTTTACTCTGTATCTAACCCCGTGCTGTACCTGTCCTGGGAGTGTTTGATGGGGACAGTGTAGAGGGAGATTTACTCTGTATCTAACCCCGTGCTGTACCTGTCCTGGGAGTGTTTGATGGAGACAGTGTAGAGTGAGCTTTACTCTGTATCTAACCCCGTGCTGTACCTGTCCTGGGAGTGTTTGATGGGGACTGTGTAGAGGGACCTTTACTCTGTAACGTGTGGTCTGTATTTTTTGGACAGAGCATTGAATCACGGTTAAACCGAGCATTGCCAGAGGACCTGAGTGAGGCCCTGAATAACGGTGTGACGCTGTGTCAGCTCGTGAATCAGATTCGACCCAGATCCATTTCCATCATCCATATCCCCTCCCCCGCTGTGGTAAGTGTTTGCACCAACTCTCTGTACCCCAGTGACAGCACTGGAAGGAGGGGCGCGAGGGATGAGGGGTGAACGATGGAGTGGCGTGGAAGAGAGAGAGGTGGAGGATGTCGTGTTCGAGACTGGGAGGGAGGGAGGAGGGGCTGTGTGCTAATCGCTTATCAATTGTGGTTAATTTTATGGAGGATATGAATTGATGTTTCTCTTGAGCAGCTCTAGAGACACTGACACTGCATGTGACTGAGTTAGGAGATGTATGCTTGTACTGTTTCACCCTGTAAATAAATGTAAGACTGTGTAATGATGGGCTCCGGTACCTCTTTCCCTAACTGGAGAGGAAGGAGGGATGAGGGCAGGTGAAGGAACAGCTGTGAGGAGGCTCCCTCACCCTCCCTGTCTCTCGCTCTCTCCCTTGCTGCCTCCCTCCCACAATCCCTGGCTCGACCCCCCACCCTGGCTTGTCCCCTCGCTCCCTCTGTCGCCCCCAGCCCTCCCTTTCTCATTTTCTCTCACTCACTCTCTCTCTCTTCCTCCCTCAGCCTAAACTGAGTTTAGCAAAGAGCAGAAGGAACGTGGAGAGTTTCCTGGAAGCCTGTCGGAAGATCGGAGTTCCCCAGGTATTACCCGTGCTGTCTTGTGTTGTGTGGGCGAGCGATGCACTGTTGCTTTATCCTATTTAAACCTGTTTGACACCGCGTCTCCACTCTCCCTCCCTCGGGGTGAGTGGGGAGTTTCTGACATTGTTGGTCGGGGGGGGTGGGGGGGGGGGCGGGCAGTTGTGACCTGACTTTCTCGGTCTCTCCCTTTTGAGTCCCCAGACACAACCCCCCCCCCCCACTGGAACCCAGCACCCCCCAGAAAACATTCAGTCTGTGACCTTTCACCATCTAGAAGGACAAGGGCAGCAGACACATGGTGACACCACCACCTGGAAGTTCCCCTCCAAGTCACTCACCATCCTGACTTGGAAATATATCGGCCGTTCCTTCATTGTCGCTGGGTCAAAATCCTGGAACTCCCTCCCTAACAGCACGGTGGGTGTACCTACACCACATGGACTGCAGCGGCTCAAGAAGGCAGCAGCTCACCCACCACCTTCTCAAGGGGCAATTAGGAATGGGCAATAAATGCTGGGCCCAGCCAGCGACGCTCACATTTCATAAATGAACGATAATGGAGCATCAGTGGACCCCCGCCCGCCCTGATCTCCGGGACCCCCGCCCGCCCTGATCTCTGGGACCCCCGCCCGCCCTGATCTCCGGGACCCCCGCCCGCCCTGATCTCCGGGACCCCCGCCCGCCCTGATCTCCGGGACCCCTACCCGGCCGGACCCCCGGGTGGTGGGTGTGTTCCTGGGTTGTCCAGCCTTGAATCAGCCTGACTGGGTCCGAGGGGGATGTTTGTATTGAACCAAACCAAAGGGGATGTTGTACGTGGGTGGGAGCGGGAGCGGTTAGTTAATGTTCGTCTGTAACGCTGTCCTCGGTGTTTGGTAGCTGCAGGCTATGTGAAGCATAATGTGTTTTAAACGCACAGCGCTCTCGATGTCTAACCATGGTCCTCTCTCTTCTCTCTCCCTTTCCTGTTATGTGGCCTGTTGTCTACACAGCTTGATCTCTGTTTGCCGTCTGACATTCTCCTGGGTAAAGTCCACAGACTGCGGGGAACGGTGGAAGTGTTACTGGAGCACGCTGATACACCGCAGACCTCCCTAGTCCATCAGCTCGCTGGCTTCTCTGCGTTTTATGTCCTCCTGATGCTGCTACTTTACTTGCTGTATTGTCACGTACCAGCCTTCTAACCACAGACTCCTGTCCGTCTGCTACACAGCCCCACTAATGCTGCCAGGGACATCGACAGAGGCCCCCCCACCCCCCCCCACCTCACCCCAGGGGGAAAGGGACTGCTCGTACCACAAAGTGTTTTGGTTGTGGATTTAAGACTAATACAGATGCATAAACGCAAGCCCGCATAGAATTACAAACACAGACCCATGTTACCTGGGCAGACAGGTGCATAAATGCAAACCCCCACACTCAACCATAAACACAGACCCACATAACTGGACAAACAGATGCATAAATGCGAACCCACACACACAATCATAAACACAGACCCACGTGCCTGGACAGACTGGTGCATAAATGCAAACCGTCCACATACACAATCATAAACGCAGACCCACATGACTGCACAAACAGATGCATAAACACAAACCCACACACACACAATCATAAATGCAGACCCACATGACTGGAAAAACAGATGCATAAACACAAACCCACACACACAATCATAAACGCAGACCCACGTGCCTGGACAGACAGTTGTATAAACGCAAACCCCCACATACACAATCATAAGTGCAGACCTGCACACTGACATGCGCATAAATGTGCCCCCCCACACATACACACACACACAGCAGCAGACACAGGCACAAATGAACTTGCCTATGTCAGAGCTGCAGACACACACTCCCAGCCGGCCTCTGCATCTTTTTAGAAGCTGCTGCTTGGTCTTCACCTTCCACATCTGAGTTTTAGTCTCGATCCTCATGGGATTTGATTTGTATGTGGGGAAACGCTTTCATGAAATGTGGCCTGTGCAGCTCTGGGAAGAGCTGCTGTCTTATGCTAAACTCCTGCTCTGTGTCGGTGGATTCCTGACTTGCCTTGAGGCAACAGGCTCTGGCGTGGCATGAAGGATCCTCGACTGTGTGTCTAATCTTCACCTTCCGCCACAAGCCCTTGAGTGTTCGTCAGCAACAAGACAACCGGGCGTCGGGAGTGAATGTTGAAGCGAGGGTGTTTGGGGATGCGGTAATAGAGGGGGAGGGAGGGGATTGATGGGGAACGATACTCAGCCTGGTTCCTGTCCGATATTCACTCGTTCTGGCCTAATGAAGAATGTAGAAGATGTACAGATTACAGAGAGTGAAGCATCAAGGAACCTGTAGTTTAACACACACTGCTTAATACCCCTAGCCTTGATGGAATTTCCTTGTTCCTGTTCTCGTACGCTCCTTGATACAGTTGGTATCCAACCCATGAATTTGTAAAGAAAAGAATTGTAAATATTTTCAGGTATTTGAATTTTTTTGCGAGGTTGGTGTCCGAGGTTTGAACTCCTGCTCCTTGCTGTCCGGCCGATTGCTGGACAGATTCACCATGGCCGGAGATTGTCTGGCCGCTGGCTGTCTCTGCAGACTCTGTCCAGCGGTGTGGGTGGGGAGCCAGGGATTCAAACTCTTGACCCTTTGTGGTTGGAGGGGCGTCGGGAACTCGACTGCCCCCCCAACTGTGGTACCAAACACTTTGATATAGCGTGCCTTAGATTAACAGAATGCTGCAAACAGACAGAAGGACAGAAACCACTCCAGCATTTATTAGGGGAACAGCCCTTTTTGTTGGGATTGGGATTCTGTGCTGTGCCGTCACTCGCTGGACTGTTCCTCTGGTGTTTAATCAGTTTCGCCTTTTAAATTATTAGTTCCTCTATCCGTGGAAACATTCCAGATTTGTGCTGCTGAAATGATTAATTTATATAGGTGTTGTCAATTAATTTGTATCTGTATGGCTCAGCCTGTTAATGGTGTGTATGTAAAATTCACCATCACCATTCACACCAGTAAACCGGACTAAAGAGAACTCTGCTGTCATTGACCTTCTTTCCCCCTGACCCTGGGAACTGCTTCTGTCCAATTGTGTGGAGCCACTTTATTGACGCCAGGGATTAACTGGTCAGTTCACCTGCTCTCTGACCCTGTGTCCTCGTCTGATTCCAGCACTCGCTTCCTTGCATCAACTGTTCTGAAATTTGGGAAGGGGGTTTTTCATAAGTTCTCAACAACTGGAGGTGTTCTCTACTCACTGACAGGCACTGGCCCTCACTCACAGCTCCATCCCGCACAGAGAGTGGGATGGCCAGAAAGAGAGAGTGTCCCCTATTACCCAGTCTACCCACCCATTTAAACCCATCCCATAGCCCCATGTTCACTCTCCCCTGTTACCCAGTCTACCCACCCATTTAAACCCATCCCATTGCCCCATGTTCACTCTCCCCTACACCCAGTGCAGAAGGGGTCCGGGAAGGAGGAGGACCTCCTTGTGAACCTGCTCCTGGGCCCGGCTAAGTTGGCCATTAACAGGTCCAGGCAGTGGGGGATCGAGGGGGTCACCCCACCTGACTGTTTGGCCCTCTTCCACGGGTATATTCACGGCCGGGAGTCCCTGAAGAGGGAGCACACAGTGTCTGCCTTCCATACCCGGTGAGCACCGCAGGGTCTGGGGTATTTATCGAATGTCTTAATCACATTTTGGTTTGATGTAAGTTTCCTTTAATTTTTGCCTTTGGTTTTGCAGTTTCCCTTTAAGGGGCTGCTTTTCGCTTTATCCCAGATTTTGCTAATTTAGTTTAATTGGTTTGACTCAAGAGTGACCGACTGATCTCAGGAGTGAATCTCCCTCCGGTCTCCGGTCCTGTCCCTGCACAAACCACCCTGGAAGCTGGGGGGGTGGGCTGGAGTGTTGGCCAATCTCGGATTGAATCCAGTTTTATCATCTGCAGCCCTCACTGCTCTTTCCACAAGTCCTCGACGTGAAGGGAGGGGTGGTTGCGGGCGATGGGGTGTGTGCGCCAGCTGGAATGTTTTTGGGAGGGGGTGGGAATGGGGAGAGTGTCAGGGGGTTTGTGTGGAACCCGCACCCCACCCCCCCCCCCTTTTCCCCACCTGTCCCTTCCCTCTGCAGCCCAGGTCCCCCACCCACCCTGCTGCCTGTGGGCCCTGGGGAGACTGGAGGACTGGGGGAGATGAACGATAACACGACAGTGACACCAATGTTGATCTCTGGGAGATGTGAAAGTTGTGCCCTGTATCCTATATACTATTCGCCTGTGGAAGGCCTCACATTGCCCTTTCCTAATAACCACACAGTTACTTCACTAGGCTGAGAGGGATTGAGTGGGGGTGGGGGGTGGGGGTGGCAAGAGTTGAACCTACAGTGTTTTCTAACAGGCAGGTGGTGGACAGGGTGACGGGGTGGGTGTCAGTGTGGGAGGAGGGGGGGCGGGGAGGGGGCGTTGCGCCCCACAATGAGTCCCTGGGGGAACAGAGCAGTTGTGTTCCAGTCTGTTCCCCCTGTGTACCCCCCCCCACTATCCTGCCACACGATTCCACCCCCCAGACAGGAACCGGGGGACAGAGTGAAGGCTTCTCCGATCATTGGGACCTTCCAAAGATTGGGATTCGACCAGGAACGAGCACGGTGGAGCCAGGTAAAGAACGTTCCGGAACAGTCCTCCCTGTTTTTCGGGGTGGGGGTGGGGGTTGCATGCTGCCTTCACTGACCTTCCGGCACGATGGGCGGGTGTGGGAGTGGTGTTGAGGGGGTGGACTGAGCTTCACTCACTGTCTGTAAAGAGGGAGGTTCACACTGTCTAACTGGGATAAGCATGTTTGCATGTTCCGAGCTGTTTGCTTAATGAAGATGCTGTGGATAAAGGGGACAGCGGCCTTTAGGGGAGGGGGGAATGACCCCCCCCCCCCCCACTCCCCTCACTATCACCGTCCGACTGGCTGTTTGAGGGGCTGTTGCTTTTGCTGTGGTAATATTGCTGACAATTGACTGTTTAAAGGGGTCTTGTCGCTAGTGATGGGGGAGCAGGTGTCAGTCACTGTCCCATTTCCCCGCTCACCCCCCCCCTCCCCCACTCTCTCCCCTTCACCTGCTCACCCCCCCCCCCTCCCCCCTGCTCACTCTCCTCCCCCACCCACCCCTCCTTCCCCCACTCACCGCTCCCCCGCTCACTGCCCCCACTCCCCCCCTCACCTATCACCGCGGTATAAGTCTCAGGTGCAAGGCCCCCTCCTGCACCTGAATCAATTGGCCATTTTGCAGAGGCCAGGAAGTTATTTGACCATGAGGGCATCACAATTCCAGCCCTGTCCGTCCCTCACTGCCCAGGTAAATACATTCTCCCCGCAAAATGGGTGGAGATCCTGATTTTTTTAATCCTGCCCCTCCCCGCTTCCCCCTCCCCCCTTCCCTTTCCCTTTCCCACTTCCCCCCCTCATCTCTCCCTCCCTCCCTCTTTCCCCCTCTTCTGCCTACCTCCTCTTTGCCCCACTATCCCTCCCTCTCTTTCTACCTCTCTACTCACTCCCACCTCTTTCCTCCCTCTCTCTCTTACCCCACTCTCCCTCTCCTTCCTCTCTCTTCCCCCTCACTCCCTCTCTCTTCCCCCTCACTCCCTCTCTCTTCCCCCTCACTCCCTCTCTCTTCCCCCTCACTCCCTCTCTCTTCCCCCTCACTCCCTCTCTCTTCCCCCTCACTCCCTCTCTCTTCCCCCTCACTCCCTCTCTCTTCCCCCCCTCACTCCATCTCTCTTCCCCCTCACTCCCTCTCTCTTCCCCCCTCACTCCCTCTCTCTTCCCCCTCACTCCCTCTCACTTCCCCCTCACTCCCTCTCTCTTCCCCCCTCACTCCCTCTCTCTTCCCCCCCTCACTCCCTCTCTCTTCCCCCTCACTCCCTCTCTCTTCCCCCCCTCACTCCCTCTCTCTTCCCCCCTCACTCCCTCTCTCTTCCCCCCCTCTTTCTCCCTCTCTCTTCCCCCCCCCTTTCTCCCTCTCTCTTCCCCCCCCCTTTCTCCCTCTCTCTTCCCCCTCACTCCCTCTCTCTTCCCCCTCTCTCCCTCTCTCTTCCCCCTCACTCCCTCTCTCTTCCCCCTTACTCCCTCTCTCCCTCTGCCTGGGGTCACACTGTCACAGCGACCAGACCACTGGAAGGGGAGCTGGCTTTAATCCAGGATGTGCTCCTGTCTGTCTGTCTGATTGTTTTGTCTTTTCTCCTTTACCCAGGAGTTCCTGTGTCAGTCCTGTCACGTTCTGGAGGAGGATGGACTGCTGAAAGTTGCACAGATAGTCAAGAGTCTGGAACTTTCTCTGAAGTCCAAACAAGTCAGGCTGTTGGGTCAGGATTGAACATGTTTGCCCTGACCTTCCCTGGGACTGCAGCTATCTATTGAACGTGCTGCTGTGTGGCAATAGGACTGGAAGGTGTCAGAGCTTCACGTCTGAATGTTATCGTCAGAAATAAATTTTCAAATGCAATAGGTGTTTTTTTTTTAAAAAAAAAAGAAAGAAAGAAAGCATCTGGAGTAAAGTTTGCATCTTCTGCCCCATTTTGTCCCCCTGTTGCTGTGCCCTTCCCCATGCAGTATCGACCCCCACCCCAACCCCTTCCACCTCACCCCAGTGAGCACAGACAGTGATTATTGGGCAGGACTATTCAACTGCAGCAGGCAGCTCCAGTCCTCCTCTGATGACAGCTCCAGTCCTCCTCTGGCCCCATGTTGACGGGTCTCCAGCCTCGACTCCGGGCAGAGTGCGGGGCGCAGCGGTCGCCCTGGTCTGTGCCGCATCGGGGCTGGTGCCTCTCGCAGTAAAAGCGCTTCCCCCGGCTGGAAAGCGTTTCGGGGGGTGTCCTGAGTTGTGAAGTCAACGTGCTGCATCGATCCAAGTTTATCCGCATGGTATTAAACCCAAACTTTTACACGAAAGCATCACACTTTTTTATTGGTGAACAAACAGACGGATTTATGCTGGATGAGTTCGGGGCAGTGACCATCAGGAAGATGCATAACGAACAGCAACCGCTTGACGTGGGAAAACGAAACACAAATTGTACACCACCCAACCCCCCCCCCCCCCCCCCCAAAAAAAAATAAACCATTAATAGACGGGACAGAACAAGCATTGCAATAACGCCGATTGAATGCCTGGTCCATGCTTTGTTCCTGAATGGATCAGCGTTGGGACGCATTCTGGTGAAACTTGAGTCCGAAATATTCCACTCGTCCAGCAGGACCACCACCACCCCCCACCCCACAATCTCCTGACCCTCTCCTTCCCCTCCCCACCCCCTGTGTGGTTTCCCGCTCTGTCCCACAGGTAGGGACGTGAACGATTACCTCCTGAGTGAAGAACGTCTCACTGTTCGTCAAGCACACCCCTCACCCCTCTGAATAACATCACAACGCTGAAGATCTGTGGCAAAGCGCACACTGAGATAGGACACGGACCCAAGCCCCATCGTTAAAAGTCTCCCACCCGTTTAATCTACACACACCACCCCCCACCACCCCTCCACTCCTCCTCCACTGTCACAGAATCCACCCTAGCTTGGAACTGCACCCTATTTACGTTTCTACATGGAGCACAAACACGGTCTCCTGTTAATATGGTGACAGAATTGATGCTAACGATGTAAGACGCTCACTATCCACACTCTGAGCCGCGTGCCTCACACCATGGCCAGCTCCCTGCTGCTTCACATTCCTATCCCCTCGCTTCCCCCACCCCTCAACCCCCTTCATAGAATCGGAGATACTTACGCACAGGTGGAGGCCATTCTGCCCATCAGTGCTGTGCCAGCAGATTTTTTAAAAATCTGTTTAATCCCAAATTTTAACGGGGAGCAGAATCTCAGCTGCACATCGGAGTGAAATTTCAATGTGATGAGGGTTTATGATCCCATCCTTTCAGGCAGTGAGTTCCAGATCCCCACCACCTTCTGGGTGTAAGAATGTACTTACTCCGCTCAAGTCCTTCCACCAATTACCTTACACCGATTTTCCCAGTACTGAGCTATCTGCTCTCTCCTATCTACCGTAGACCCCTCATCATTTTATATATCACCTAACTTGATGTACGTGCACCTTATTTTTAACATTCATTAACAAGTTGTCAACACTGGCATCTACCCGGCTATGTGGAAAATTGCCCAGGTATGTCCTGTACACAAAAAGCAGGACAAATCCAACCCGGCCAAATACCACCCCATCAGTCTACTCTCCATCATCAGTAAAGTGATGGTTGGGGTCATCAACAGTGCTATCAAGCGCCACTTGCTTAGCAATAACCTGCTCACTGATGCCCAGTTTGGGTTCCGCCAGGGCCACTCAGCTCCTGACCTCATTACAGCCTTGGTTCAAACATGGACAAAAGAGCTGAACTCCGAGGTAAGATGAGAGTGACTGCCCTTGACATCAAGGCAGCATTTGACCGAGTGTGGCATCAAGGAGCCCTAGCAACACTGGAGTCAATGGGAATCAGGGGGAAAACTCTCCACTGGTTGGAGTCATACCTAGCACAAAGGAAGATGGTTGTGGCTGTTGGAGGTCAGTCATCTCAGCTCCAGGACATCACTGCAGGAGTTCCTCAGGGTACTGTCCTCGGCCCAACCATCTTCAGCTGCTTCATCAATGACCTTCCTTCCATCATAAGGTCAGAAGTGGGGATGTTCACTGATGGTTGCACAATGTTCAGCACCATTCGCAACTCCTCAGATACTGAAGCAGTCCATGTCCAAATGCAGCAAGACCTGGACAATATCCAGACTTGGGCTGAAAAGTGGCAAGTAACATTCACACCACACAAGTGTCAGGCAATGACCATCTCCAACAAGATAGAATCTAACCATCGCCCCTTGATGTTCAATGGCATTACCATCACTGAATCCCCCACTATCAACATTCTGGGGGTTACCATTGACCAGCCATATAAATACTGTGGCTACAAGAGCAGGTCAGAGGCTGGGAATCCTGTGGGGAGTAACTCACCTCCTGACTCCCCAAAGCCTGTCCACCATCTACAAGGCACAAGTCAGGAGTGTGATGGAATACTCCCCACTTGCCTGGATGAGTGCCGCTCCCACAACACTCAAGAAGCTCAACACCATCCAGGACAAAGCAGCCCCGCTTGATTGGCACCACATCCACCACCTTCAACATCTACTCCCTCCAACTCTAAGCCAGGGCAGCAGATAGATGGGAACCCCACCATCTGCAAGTTCCCCTCCAAGTCACTCACCATCCTGACTTGAAAATATATCAGCCGTTCCTTCACTGTCGCTGGGTCAAAATCCTGGAACTCCCTCCCTAACAGCACTGTGGGTGTACCTACACCACATGGACTGCAGCGGTTCAAGAAGGCAGCTCACCCCCACCTTCTCAAGGGGCAATTAGGGATGGGCAATAAATGCTGGGCCCAGCCAGAGACACCCATATACCATGAATGGATTAAAATGAAATGCTCTTGAGAAGGTGGAGTTGAACCATTTTGTTTCAAACAATCCTTGATGTTGGTAAGTCCCACATGAGGTTGTATTTGCAGATTGTTTTAGACCCGCCTTCCCCCCCCCCACCCACCCACCCCCCCCCCCTCCCCAAACCCCTGCACCCCCCCAAGGTACTCCCATGGTGATCTGGGTGGGCTAGCATTTGCCCTGAGAGACTGCAGGATGTTGTAGCTCAGAGATGGAGAGCGGAGGGTCAGTTGGTGGAGTTGATGACAGAGTTGGCAGAATCTAGCTCATGTCTGAATGACAGCCGGGCTTTTTCACTGTAGTAGGCGCAGTTTTTCTGACCTTCGCAGCTCCCCTTGCTCCGTCTGATCACCTCCGTTGGGGCTATGGGGCCTGAGGGAAGAAGGAGACAGGGAATTAATGAGAGAGTCCTCCGAATTGAAGGCGATTGGAGAGGTTTTGGATGAATGGAGTGTTGAATCGGGCATGGAATTTCTCTCAGTCAGGATTGGGGAGCAGCCAGCTATACTCACAAGGTGCAGAGCAAGGTACCTGGTGGGCTGGGGGTGGAAACTGCCTGATGGCTGGCTGTGATGGCTCATGTAGTTGAATAGCCTGACCTCAGTCCACATGAGGAAAATGGTCAGTGAGTGGACGAGCGAGCGAGAGGACAGTGGTCGATGTGTGTGGAGAGGGGAGGAGAGTCATTGAGAGTCAGTGTCCCTGCAAAATGGGGGAGAGTGGTTGGGGGTGGGGGGGGGGGGTTGCCTCACCCTCGAGACTCTGACTTTTAGCCAGTTTGCTGCGTTCCTTCCGTCTGCCATACCAGGGGAAACACTTCAGCACTTTAACTCCCATCCTCCACTCCACACGCAGCCTCGAACGCTGGAACAAGAGGCAACAGGCAGCAGGGTCAGTACTGGATGGAGATTCTGTCCCCTCCTCCAACTCACTCCCCCTCCCCACCCCCTCCTCCCATTAACTCCCCTCCCCTCCCCCTCCTCCCACTAACTCCCCCCTCCCCCACTCACTCCCTCCTCCCTCTTCCCCTCTCCCACTAACTAACTCCTCCCACTAACCGCCCACTCCCATTAACTCCCCCCTCCCTCCCGCACTAACTCCCCCCTCCCAATAATTTTCCCCCCTCCCTTCTCCCCCTCCCACTACCTCCCCCCCTCCCCCTCCCCTCCCACTAGCTCCCTCCTCCCACTAACTCCCCGCTCTCCTTTCCTTCCCCCACTCTCCCCTCCACCCCATCAACTCCTCCCCTCCCCCCTCCTTTCCTATCCCTTCTGCCCACTAACTTCTCGAGTCCCTCTCCACCCCGCTCATTCCTTTCCCTCCTCCACTCCGCCTAATTCCTGCTCCCTCTGCTAGACTTCCTCATCCCTGTCTCCCCCCCAGACCCACTCCGCACGGTCCTTTCCTCCTCCATTCCCCTCCTCTGGGTACCCTCCGCCCCACAGTCCCCTCACCCTCCTCCATGCCTCCTCCTCACCATTCCCTCCTCCCTCTCCCCAACCCCTCCTCAAGGTGCTTTCCTTCCCCGTCCCCTGAGTGTGCATCTGCACATGTGCAAACTGATTTCCCCCCAACCTCCCTCCCCCAAAACACACACACATCCCCCCCCCCACCCCCCCCCAACGCTCTCTCTCTCTAACCCAGGGGTCACTGGACAGTGATCAGGAGCAGGAACTCTGGCTGATTTCCCCTCTCTCTCTAACCCAGGGGTCACTGGACAGTGATCAGGAGCAGGAACCCTGGCTGATTTCCCCCCTCTCTCTCTAACCCAGGGGTCACTGGGCAGTGATCAGGAGCAGGAACCCTGGCTGATTTCCCCTCTCTCTCTAACCCAGGGATCACTGGACAGTGATCAGGAGCAGGAACCCTGGCTGATTTCCCCTCTCTCTCTAACCCAGGGGTCACTGGGCAGTGATCAGGAGCAGGAACCCTGGCTGATTTCCCCTCTCTCTCTAACCCAGGGGTCACTGGACAGTGATCAGGAGCAGGAAAACTGGTTGATTTCAGTTCTCTCTCTAACCCAGGATTACTGGCAGTGATCAGGAAGAGGAACCCTGGCTGATTTCCCCTCTCTCTAACCCAGGGATCACTGGACAGTGATCAGGAAGAGGAACCCTGGCTGATTTACCCTCTTTCTAACACAGGGATCACTGGACAGTGATCAGGAGCAGGAACCTTGCTGATTTCTCCTCTCTCTAACCAAGGGATCACTGGACAGTGATCAGGAGCAGGAACCCTGGCTGATTTACACCCACTCTCTCTCTAACACAGGGATCAGTGGACAGTGATCAGGAACAGGAACCCTGACTGATTTCCCCTCTCTCTCTAACTCAGGAATCACTGGACAGTGATCAGGAGCAGAAACCCTGGCTGATTTCCTCTCTCTCTCTCTAACCCAGGGATCACTGGACAGGGATCAGGAGCAGGAACCCAGGCTGATTTCCCCTCTCTCTCTCTCTAATCCCGGGAGTACTGGAAGTGATCAGGAGCAGGAACCCTGGCTGATTTCCCCTCTCTCTCTCTAACCGAGGGATCACTGGACAGTGATCAGGAAGAGGAACCCTGGCAGATTTCGCCTCTCTCTAACCCAGGAATCACTGGAGAGTGATCAGGAGCAGGAAACCTGACTGATTTACCCTCTCTCTCTCTCTAATCCAGGAATCACTGGAGAGAGATCAGGAGCAGGAAACCTGACTGATATCCCCTCTCTCTCTCTCTAACCCAGGGACCACTGGACAGTTATCAGGAGCAGGAACCCTGGCTGTATTCCCCTCTCTCTCTCTAACCCAGGGATCACTGGACAGTGACCAGGAACCCTGGCTGATTTCACCTCCCTCTCTAACCCAGGGATCACTGGAGAGTGACCAGGAGCAGGAACCCTGGGTTATTTCACCTCCCTCTCTACCCAGGGATCACTGGAAAGTGATCAGGAGCAGGAATCCTGACTGATTTCCGCTCTCTCTCTCTAACCGAGGGATTACTCGACAGTGTTCAGGAGCAGCAACGCTGACTGATTTTTCCTCTCGCTCTCTAACTCAGAGATTACTGGACATTGATCAGGAGCAGGAACTCTGGCTGATTTCCCCTCTCTCTCTAACCCAGGGATCGCTGGACAGTGATCAGGAGCAGGAACCATAACTGGTTTCCCCTCTATCTCCAACCCAGGGATCACTGGACAGTGATCAGGAGCAGGAACCCTGATTGGTTTCCCCTCTCTCTCTGTAACCCAGGGATCACTGGACAGTGATCAGGTGCAGGAACCCTGGCTTATTTCCCCTCTCTCTCTAACTCAGGGATCACTGGACAGTGAGCAGGAGCAGGAACCCTGGCCGATTTCCCCTCTCTCTCTCTAACTCAGGGAACACTGGACAGTGATCAGGAACAGGAACCCTGACTGATTTCCCCTCTCTCTCTAACCCAGGGATCACTGGACAGTGATCAGGAGCAGGAACCCTGGCCGATTTCCCCTCTCTCTCTCTAACTCAGGGAACACTGGACAGTGATCAGGAACAGGAACCCTGGCTGATTTCCCCTCTCTCACTAACCCCGGGGTCACTGGACTGTGATCTGGAGCAGGAATCTGGCTGATATCCCCTCTCTCTCTAACCCAGGGAACACTGGACAGTGATCGGGAGCAGGAACCCTGGCTAATTTCCTCTCTCTCTCTAACCCAGGCATATCTGCACAGTGATCAGGAGCAGGAAACCTGGCTGATTTCCACTCTCTCTCTCTAACCCATGGGTCACTGGACATAGATCAGGGACTGGAACACTGGCTGATTTCCCCTCTCTCAAATCCAGTGATCACTAGACAGTGATCAGGAGCAGGAACCCTGACTGATTTCCCCTCTCTCTCTAACCGAGGAATCACAGGATAGTGATCAGGAGCAGGAACCCTGGCTGATTTCCCCTCTCTCTCTCTCTAACCGAGGAATCACAGGATAGTGATCAGGAGCAGGAACCCTGGCTGATTTCCACTCTCTCTCGCTCGCTAACCTAGGGATCACTGGACAGTGATCTGGAGCAGGAACCCAGGCTGATTTCCCCTCGCTCTCTCTCTAACCGAGGAATCACATGATAGTGATCAAGAGCTGGAAACTTGGCTGATTTCCCCTCTCTCTCTAACCCAGGGATCAATGGACAGTGATCTGGAGCAGGAACCCTGGCTGATTTCCCCTCTCTCTCTATCCCATGGATCACTGGACAGCGATCAGGAGCAGAAACACTGGCTGATTTCCCCTCTCGCTCTCTAACCTAGGGATCACTGGACAGTGATCTGGAGCCAGAGCCCTGGCTGATTTCCCCTCTCTCTAATCCAGGGATAACTGGACAATGATCAAGAGCTGGAACCCTGGCTGATTTCACCTTTCCCTCTAAACCAGGGCAGGAGCAGGAACCCTGGCTGATTTCATGTCTCTCTCTAACCCAGGGATCACTGGACAGTGATCAGGTGCAGGAACCTGACTGATTTCACCTCTTTCTCTCTAACACAGTGATCACTGGACAGTGATCTGGAGCAGAAACCCTGGCTGATTTCCCCTCTCTCTCTCTAACTCAGGGATTACTGGACAGTGATCAGGAGCAGGAACCCTGGCTGATTTCCCCTCTCTCTATCGAACACAGGGATCACTGGACAGTGATCAGGAGCAGGAACCCTAGCTGATTTCCTCTCTCACTAACCCAGGGATCATTGGACAGTGATCAGGAGCAGGAACCCTGGCTGATTTTCCCTCTCTCTCTCTCTCTCTCTAACCCACGGATCATTGGACAGTGATCAGGAGCAGGAACCCTGGCTTGTTTCCCCTCTGTCTCTAACCCAGGGATCACTGGAGAGTGATCAGGATCAGGGACCATGGCTGATTTCCTCTCTCTAATCCAGGGATCACTGGACAATGATCAAGAGCTGGATCCCTGGCTGATTTCCTCTCTCTCTCTGTAACCCAGGGATCATTGAACAGTGATCAGGAGCAGGAATCCTGGCTGATTTCGCCTCTCTCTCTGTAACCCAGGGATCACTGAACAGTGATCAGGAGCACAAATCCTGGCTGATTTCCCCTCTCTCTCTGTAACCCAAGGGTCGCTGGACAATGATCAAGAGCTGGAAACCTGGCTGATTTCCCCTCTCTCTCTAACCCAGGGATCAATTAACAGTGATAAGGAGCAGGAACCATGGCTGATTTCCCCTCTCTCTAATCCAGGGATCACTGGACAGTGATTAGGAGCAGGGACCCTGGCTGATTTCCCTCTCTCTCTCTCTAACCCAGGGGTCACTGGACAGTGATCAGGAGCAGGGACCCTGGCTGATTTCCCCTCTCTCTCTTTCTAACCGAGGAATCACAGGATAGTGATCAGGAGCAGGAATCTTGGCTGATTTCCACTCGGTCTCGCTCTCTAACCCAGGGATTATGGACAGTGATCACGAGCTGGAACCCTGGCTGATTTGCCCTCTATCTAATCCAGGGGTCACTGGACAATGATCAAGAGCTGGAAACCTGGCTGATTTCCCCTCTCTGTCTAACCCAGGGATCACTGGATAGTGATCAGGAGCTGGAACCCTGACTGATTTCCCCTCTCTCTCTATCCCACGGATCACTGGACAGTGATCAGGAGCAGAAACCCTGGCTGATTTCCACACTCTCTCTAACGCAGGGGTCACTGGGCAGTGATCAGGAGCAGGAACCCTGGCTGATTTCTCCCCTCTCTCTCTCTAACCCAGGGGTCACTGGACAGTGATCAGGAGCAGGAACCCTGGCTGATTTCTCCCCTCTCTCTCTCTAACCCAGGGGTCACTGGACAGTGATCAGGAGCAGGAACCCTGGCTGATTTCCACCCTCTCTCTCTCTACCCCAGGGATCACTGGACAGTGATCAGGAGCAGGAACCCTGGCTGATATCCCCTTTCTCTCTGTAACTCAGGGATCACTGGACGGTGATCAGGAGCAGGATCCCTGGCTGATTTCCCCTGTCTCCTTATAACCCAGCGACTACTGGACAGTGGTCAGGAGCTAGTACCCTGGATGATTTCCCCTTCTCTCTCTCTCTAACCCAGGGATCATTGGACAGTGATCAGGAGCAGGAACCCTGGCTGATTTCCCCTCTCTCTCTCTCTCTCTAACCCAGGGATCACTGGACAGTGATCAGGAGCAGGAACCCTGGCTGATTTCCCCTCTCTCTCTCTCTAACCCAGGGATCACTGGACAGTGATCAGGAGCAGAAACCCTGGCTGATTTCCCCTCTCTCTCTCTAACCCAGGGATCACAGGACAGTGATCAGGAGCTGGAACTCTGGCTGATTTCCCCTCTCTCTAACCCAGGGATCACTGGACAATGATCAAGAGCTGTAACCCTGGCAGATTTCCCCTTTCTCTCTACACCAGGGCAGGGGCAGGAACCCTGGCTGATTTCCCCTCTCTCTAACACAGGGATCACTGGACTGAGATCGGGAACAGGAACCCTGGCTGATTTCTCCTCTATTTCTAACCCAGGGATCACTGGAGAGTGATCAGGAGCAGGAATTCTGGCTGATTTCCCCTCTCTCTAACCCCGGGATCACTGGACAGTGATCAGGAGCAGGAATCCTGGCTGATTTCCACACTCTCTCTCTCTAACCCAGGGGTCACTGGACAGTGATCAGGATCAGGAACCCAGGCTGATTTCCCCTCTCTCTAATCCAGGGATCACTGGACAATGATCAAGAGCTGGAACCCTGGCTGATTTCCCCTCTCTTTCTAACCCAGGGATCACTGGACAGTGATCAGGAGCAGGAACCCTGGCTGATTTCCCCTCTCTCTAACCCCGGGATCACTGGACAGTGATCAGGAGCAGGAATCCTGGCTGATTTCCACACTCTCTCTCTCTAACCCCGGGATCACTGGACAGTGATCAGGAGCAGGAATCCTGGCTGATTTCCACACTCTCTCTCTCTAACCCAGGGATCACTGGACATTGATCAGGAGCAGGAACCCTGGCTGATTTCCCCTCTCTCTCTCTAACCCAGTGACTACTGGACAGCGATCAGGAGCTGGAACCCTGACTGATTTCCCCCTCTCTCTCTAACCCAGGGATCACTGGACAGTGATCGGGAGCAGGTACCCTGACTGATTTCCCCTCTCTCTCTCTCTCTAACCCAGGGGTCACTGGACAGTGATCAGGAGCAGAAACCCTGGCTGATTTCCCCTCTCTCTCTAACCCAGGGATCACTGAACAGTGATCAGGAGCAGGAACCCAGGCTGATTTCCCCTCTCTCTCTGTAACCCAGGGGTCACTGGACAATGATCAGGAGCAGAAACCCTGGCTGATTTCCCCTCTCTCTAATCCAGGGATCACTGGACAGTGATCAGGAGCAGGAACCCTGGCTGATTTCCCCTCTCTCTCTAACCCAGGGATCACTGAACAGTAATCAGGAGCAGGAACCCAGGCTGATTTCCCCTCTCTCTCTGTAACCCAGGGGTCACTGGACAGTGATCAGGAGCAGAAACACTGGCTGATTTCCCCTCTCTCTAATCCAGGGATCACTGGACAGTCATCCGGAGCAGGAACCCTGGCTGATTTCCTCTGTCTCTCTCACCCATGGATCACTGGACAGTGATCAGGAGCAGGGACCCTGGCTGATTTCCCCTCTCTCTCTAACCCTGGGATCAGTGGACATTGATCAGGAGGTCGAACCCTGGCTGATTTCCCCTCTGTCTCTAACCCAGGGATCACTGGACAGTGATCAGGAGCAGGATCCCTGGCTGATTTCCCCTCTCTCTCTCTCTCTAACCCAGGGATCACTGGACAGTGATAAGGAGCAGGAACCCTGGCTGATTTCCCCTTTCTCTCTAACTCAGGGATGGCTGGACAGTCATCAGGAGCAGGAACCCTGGCTGATTTCCCCTCTCTCTCTCTAACCCAGGGATCACAGGACAGTGATCAGGAGCTGGAACTCTGGCTGATTTCCCCTCTCTCTAACCCAGGGATCACTGGACAATGATCAAGAGCTGTAACCCTGGCAGATTTCCCCTTTCTCTCTACACCAGGGCAGGGGCAGGAACCCTGGCTGATTTCCCCTCTCTCTAACACAGGGATCACTGGACTGAGATCGGGAACAGGAACCCTGGCTGATTTCTCCTCTATTTCTAACCCAGGGATCACTGGAGAGTGATCAGGAGCAGGAATTCTGGCTGATTTCCCCTCTCTCTAACCCCGGGATCACTGGACAGTGATCAGGAGCAGGAATCCTGGCTGATTTCCACACTCTCTCTCTCTAACCCAGGGGTCACTGGACAGTGATCAGGATCAGGAACCCTGACTGATTTCCCCTCTCTCTAATCCAGGGATCACTGGACAATGATCAAGAGCTGGAACCCTGGCTGATTTCCCCTCTCTTTCTAACGCAGGGATCACTGGACAGTGATCAGGAGCAGGAACCCTGGCTGATTTCCCCTCTCTCTAACCCCGGGATCACTGGACAGTGATCAGGAGCAGGAATCCTGGCTGATTTCCACACTCTCTCTCTCTAACCCCAGGATCACTGGACAGTGATCAGGAGCAGGAATCCTGGCTGATTTCCACACTCTCTCTCTCTAACCCAGGGATCACTGGACATTGATCAGGAGCAGGAACCCTGGCTGATTTCCCCTCTCTCTCTCTAACCCAGTGACTACTGGACAGCGATCAGGAGCTGGAACCCTGACTGATTTCCCCCTCTCTCTCTAACCCAGGGATCACTGGACAGTGATCGGGAGCAGGTACCCTGACTGATTTCCCCTCTCTCTCTCTCTCTAACCCAGGGGTCACTGGACAGTGATCAGGAGCAGAAACCCTGGCTGATTTCCCCTCTCTCTCTAACCCAGGGATCACTGAACAGTGATCAGGAGCAGGAACCCAGGCTGATTTCCCCTCTCTCTCTGTAACCCAGGGGTCACTGGACAATGATCAGGAGCAGAAACCCTGGCTGATTTCCCCTCTCTCTAATCCAGGGATCACTGGACAGTGATCAGGAGCAGGAACCCTGGCTGATTTCCCCTCTCTCTAACCCCGGGATCACTGGACAGTAATCAGGAGCAGGAACCCTGGCTGATTTCCACACTCTCTCTCTCTAACCCAGGGGTCACTGGACAGTGATCAGGAGCAGAAACCCTGGCTGATTTCCCCTCTCTCTAATCCAGGGATCACTGGACAGTGATCAGGAGCAGGAACCCTGGCTGATTTCCCCTCTCTCTAACCCCGGGATCACTGGACAGTGATCAGGAGCAGGAATCCTGGCTGATTTCCACACTCTCTCTCTCTAACCCAGGGGTCACTGGACAGTGATCAGGAGCAGAAACCCTGGCTGATTTCCCCTCTCTCTCTAACCCAGGGATCACTGAACAGTGATCAGGAGCAGGAACCCAGGCTGATTTCCCCTCTCTCTCTGTAACCCAGGGGTCACTGGGCAATGATCAGGAGCAGAAACCCTGGCTGATTTCCCCTCTCTCTCTAACCCAGGGATCACTGAACAGTAATCAGGAGCAGGAACCCAGGCTGATTTCCCCTCTCTCTCTGTAACCCAGGGGTCACTGGACAGTGATCAGGAGCAGAAACACTCTCACCCATGGATCACTGGACAGTGATCAGGAGCAGGGACCCTGGCTGATTTCCCCTCTCTCTCTAACCCTGGGATCAGTGGACATTGATCAGGAGGTCGAACCCTGGCTGATTTCCCCTCTGTCTCTAACCCAGGGATCACTGGACAGTGATCAGGAGCAGGATCCCTGGCTGATTTCCCCTCTCTCTCTCTCTCTAACCCAGGGTTCACTGGACAGTGATAAGGAGCAGGAACCCTGGCTGATTTCCCCTTTCTCTCTAACTCAGGGATGGCTGGACAGTCATCAGGAGCAGGAACCCTGGCTGATTTCCCCTCTCTCTCTCTAACCCAGGGATCACAGGACAGTGATCAGGAGCTGGAACTCTGGCTGATTTCCCCTCTCTCTAACCCAGGGATCACTGGACAATGATCAAGAGCTGTAACCCTGGCAGATTTCCCCTTTCTCTCTACACCAGGGCAGGGGCAGGAACCCTGGCTGATTTCCCCTCTCTCTAACACAGGGATCACTGGACTGAGATCGGGAACAGGAACCCTGGCTGATTTCTCCTCTATTTCTAACCCAGGGATCACTGGAGAGTGATCAGGAGCAGGAATTCTGGCTGATTTCCCCTCTCTCTAACCCCGGGATCACTGGACAGTGATCAGGAGCAGGAATCCTGGCTGATTTCCACACTCTCTCTCTCTAACCCAGGGGTCACTGGACAGTGATCAGGATCAGGAACCCTGACTGATTTCCCCTCTCTCTAATCCAGGGATCACTGGACAATGATCAAGAGCTGGAACCCTGGCTGATTTCCCCTCTCTTTCTAACGCAGGGATCACTGGACAGTGATCAGGAGCAGGAACCCTGGCTGATTTCCCCTCTCTCTAACCCCGGGATCACTGGACAGTGATCAGGAGCAGGAATCCTGGCTGATTTCCACACTCTCTCTCTCTAACCCCAGGATCACTGGACAGTGATCAGGAGCAGGAATCCTGGCTGATTTCCACACTCTCTCTCTCTCTAACCCAGGGATCACTGGACATTGATCAGGAGCAGGAACCCTGGCTGATTTCCCCTCTCTCTCTCTAACCCAGTGACTACTGGACAGCGATCAGGAGCTGGAACCCTGACTGATTTCCCCCTCTCTCTCTAACCCAGGGATCACTGGACAGTGATCGGGAGCAGGTACCCTGACTGATTTCCCCTCTCTCTCTCTCTCTAACCCAGGGGTCACTGGACAGTGATCAGGAGCAGAAACCCTGGCTGATTTCCCCTCTCTCTCTAACCCAGGGATCACTGAACAGTGATCAGGAGCAGGAACCCAGGCTGATTTCCCCTCTCTCTCTGTAACCCAGGGGTCACTGGACAATGATCAGGAGCAGAAACCCTGGCTGATTTCCCCTCTCTCTAATCCAGGGATCACTGGACAGTGATCAGGAGCAGGAACCCTGGCTGATTTCCCCTCTCTCTAACCCCGGGATCACTGGACAGTGATCAGGAGCAGGAATCCTGGCTGATTTCCACACTCTCTCTCTCTAACCCAGGGGTCACTGGACAGTGATCAGGAGCAGAAACCCTGGCTGATTTCCCCTCTCTCTAATCCAGGGATCACTGGACAGTGATCAGGAGCAGGAACCCTGGCTGATTTCCCCTCTCTCCAACCCCGGGATCACTGGACAGTGATCAGGAGCAGGAATCCTGGCTGATTTCCACACTCTCTCTCTCTAACCCAGGGGTCACTGGACAGTGATCAGGAGCAGAAACCCTGGCTGATTTCCCCTCTCTCTCTAACCCAGGGATCACTGAACAGTGATCAGGAGCAGGAACCCTGACTGATTTCCCCTCTCTCTCTGTAACCCAGGGGTCACTGGGCAATGATCAGGAGCAGAAACCCTGGCTGATTTCCCCTCTCTCTAATCCAGGGATCACTGGACAGTGATCAGGAGCAGGAACCCTGGCTGATTTCCCCTCTCTCTAACCCCGGGATCACTGGACAGTGATCAGGAGCAGGAATCCTGGCTGATTTCCACACTCTCTCTCTCTAACCCCGGGATCACTGGACAGTGATCAGGAGCAGGAATCCTGGCTGATTTCCACACTCTCTCTCTCTAACCCAGGGATCACTGGACATTGATCAGGAGCAGGAACCCTGGCTGATTTCCCCTCTCTCTCTCTAACCCAGTGACTACTGGACAGCGATCAGGAGCTGGAACCCTGACTGATTTCCCCCTCTCTCTCTAACCCAGGGATCACTGGACAGTGATCGGGAGCAGGTACCCTGACTGATTTCCCCTCTCTCTCTCTCTCTAACCCAGGGGTCACTGGACAGTGATCAGGAGCAGAAACCCTGGCTGATTTCCCCTCTCTCTCTAACCCAGGGATCACTGAACAGTGATCAGGAGCAGGAACCCAGGCTGATTTCCCCTCTCTCTCTGTAACCCAGGGGTCACTGGACAATGATCAGGAGCAGAAACCCTGGCTGATTTCCCCTCTCTCTAATCCAGGGATCACTGGACAGTGATCAGGAGCAGGAACACTGGCTGATTTCCCCTCTCTCTCTAACCCAGGGATCACTGAACAGTAATCAGGAGCAGGAACCCAAGCTGATTTCCCCTCTCTCTCTGTAACCCAGGGGTCACTGGACAGTGATCAGGAGCAGAAACACTGGCTGATTTCCCCTCTCTCTAATCCAGGGATCACTGGACAGTCATCCGGAGCAGGAACCCTGGCTGATTTCCTCTGTCTCTCTCACCCATGGATCACTGGACATTGATCAGGAGGTCGAACCCTGGCTGATTTCCCCTCTGTCTCTAACCCAGGGATCACTGGACAGTGATCAGGAGCAGGATCCCTGGCTGATTTCCCCTCTCTCTCTCTCTCTAACCCAGGGATCACTGGACAGTGATAAGGAGCAGGAACCCTGGCTGATTTCCCCTTTCTCTCTAACTCAGGGATCGCTGGACAGTCATCAGGAGCAGGAACCCTGACTGATTTCCCCTTTCTCTGTAACCCAGGGATCATTGAACAGTGATCAGGAGCAGGAATCCTGGCTGATTTCGCCTCTCTCTCTGTAACCCAGGGATCACTGAACAGTGATCAGGAGCACAAATCCTGGCTGATTTCCCCTCTCTCTCTGTAACCCAAGGGTCGCTGGACAATGATCAAGAGCTGGAAACCTGGCTGATTTCCCCTCTCTCTCTAACCCAGGGATCAATTAACAGTGATAAGGAGCAGGAACCATGGCTGATTTCCCCTCTCTCTAATCCAGGGATCACTGGACAGTGATTAGGAGCAGGTACCCTGGCTGATTTCCCTCTCTCTCTCTCTAACCCAGGGGTCACTGGACAGTGATCAGGAGCAGGGACCCTGGCTGATTTCCCCTCTCTCTCTTTCTAACCGAGGAATCACAGGATAGTGATCAGGAGCAGGAATCTTGGCTGATTTCCACTCGGTCTCGCTCTCTAACCCAGGGATTATGGACAGTGATCACGAGCTGGAACCCTGGCTGATTTGCCCTCTATCTAATCCAGGGGTCACTGGACAATGATCAAGAGCTGGAAACCTGGCTGATTTCCCCTCTCTGTCTAACCCAGGGATCACTGGATAGTGATCAGGAGCTGGAACCCTGACTGATTTCCCCTCTCTCTCTATCCCACGGATCACTGGACAGTGATCAGGAGCAGAAACCCTGGCTGATTTCCACACTCTCTCTAACGCAGGGGTCACTGGGCAGTGATCAGGAGCAGGAACCCTGGCTGATTTCTCCCCTCTCTCTCTCTAACCCAGGGGTCACTGGACAGTGATCAGGAGCAGGAACCCTGGCTGATTTCTCCCCTCTCTCTCTCTAACCCAGGGGTCACTGGACAGTGATCAGGAGCAGGAACCCTGGCTGATTTCCACCCTCTCTCTCTCTACCCCAGGGATCACTGGACAGTGATCAGGAGCAGGAACCCTGGCTGATATCCCCTTTCTCTCTGTAACTCAGGGATCACTGGACGGTGATCAGGAGCCGGATCCCTGGCTGATTTCCCCTGTCTCCTTATAACCCAGCGACTACTGGACAGTGGTCAGGAGCTAGTACCCTGGATGATTTCCCCTTCTCTCTCTCTCTAACCCAGGGATCATTGGACAGTGATCAGGAGCAGGAACCCTGGCTGATTTCCCCTCTCTCTCTCTCTCTCTAACCCAGGGATCACTGGACAGTGATCAGGAGCAGGAACCCTGGCTGATTTCCCCTCTCTCTCTCTCTAACCCAGGGATCACTGGACAGTGATCAGGAGCAGAAACCCTGGCTGATTTCCCCTCTCTCTCTCTAACCCAGGGATCACAGGACAGTGATCAGGAGCTGGAACTCTGGCTGATTTCCCCTCTCTCTAACCCAGGGATCACTGGACAATGATCAAGAGCTGTAACCCTGGCAGATTTCCCCTTTCTCTCTACACCAGGGCAGGGGCAGGAACCCTGGCTGATTTCCCCTCTCTCTAACACAGGGATCACTGGACTGAGATCGGGAACAGGAACCCTGGCTGATTTCTCCTCTATTTCTAACCCAGGGATCACTGGAGAGTGATCAGGAGCAGGAATTCTGGCTGATTTCCCCTCTCTCTAACCCCGGGATCACTGGACAGTGATCAGGAGCAGGAATCCTGGCTGATTTCCACACTCTCTCTCTCTAACCCAGGGGTCACTGGACAGTGATCAGGAGCAGGAACCCAGGCTGATTTCCCCTCTCTCTAATCCAGGGATCACTGGACAATGATCAAGAGCTGGAACCCTGGCTGATTTCCCCTCTCTTTCTAACCCAGGGATCACTGGACAGTGATCAGGAGCAGGAACCCTGGCTGATTTCCCCTCTCTCTAACCCCGGGATCACTGGACAGTGATCAGGAGCAGGAATCCTGGCTGATTTCCACACTCTCTCTCTCTAACCCCGGGATCACTGGACAGTGATCAGGAGCAGGAATCCTGGCTGATTTCCACACTCTCTCTCTCTAACCCAGGGATCACTGGACATTGATCAGGAGCAGGAACCCTGGCTGATTTCCCCTCTCTCTCTCTAACCCAGTGACTACTGGACAGCGATCAGGAGCTGGAACCCTGACTGATTTCCCCCTCTCTCTCTAACCCAGGGATCACTGGACAGTGATCGGGAGCAGGTACCCTGACTGATTTCCCCTCTCTCTCTCTCTCTAACCCAGGGGTCACTGGACAGTGATCAGGAGCAGAAACCCTGGCTGATTTCCCCTCTCTCTCTAACCCAGGGATCACTGAACAGTGATCAGGAGCAGGAACCCAGGCTGATTTCCCCTCTCTCTCTGTAACCCAGGGGTCACTGGACAATGATCAGGAGCAGAAACCCTGGCTGATTTCCCCTCTCTCTAATCCAGGGATCACTGGACAGTGATCAGGAGCAGGAACCCTGGCTGATTTCCCCTCTCTCTCTAACCCAGGGATCACTGAACAGTAATCAGGAGCAGGAACCCAGGCTGATTTCCCCTCTCTCTCTGTAACCCAGGGGTCACTGGACAGTGATCAGGAGCAGAAACACTGGCTGATTTCCCCTCTCTCTAATCCAGGGATCACTGGACAGTCATCCGGAGCAGGAACCCTGGCTGATTTCCTCTGTCTCTCTCACCCATGGATCACTGGACAGTGATCAGGAGCAGGGACCCTGGCTGATTTCCCCTCTCTCTCTAACCCTGGGATCAGTGGACATTGATCAGGAGGTCGAACCCTGGCTGATTTCCCCTCTGTCTCTAACCCAGGGATCACTGGACAGTGATCAGGAGCAGGATCCCTGGCTGATTTCCCCTCTCTCTCTCTCTCTAACCCAGGGATCACTGGACAGTGATAAGGAGCAGGAACCCTGGCTGATTTCCCCTTTCTCTCTAACTCAGGGATGGCTGGACAGTCATCAGGAGCAGGAACCCTGGCTGATTTCCCCTCTCTCTCTCTAACCCAGGGATCACAGGACAGTGATCAGGAGCTGGAACTCTGGCTGATTTCCCCTCTCTCTAACCCAGGGATCACTGGACAATGATCAAGAGCTGTAACCCTGGCAGATTTCCCCTTTCTCTCTACACCAGGGCAGGGGCAGGAACCCTGGCTGATTTCCCCTCTCTCTAACACAGGGATCACTGGACTGAGATCGGGAACAGGAACCCTGGCTGATTTCTCCTCTATTTCTAACCCAGGGATCACTGGAGAGTGATCAGGAGCAGGAATTCTGGCTGATTTCCCCTCTCTCTAACCCCGGGATCACTGGACAGTGATCAGGAGCAGGAATCCTGGCTGATTTCCACACTCTCTCTCTCTAACCCAGGGGTCACTGGACAGTGATCAGGATCAGGAACCCTGACTGATTTCCCCTCTCTCTAATCCAGGGATCACTGGACAATGATCAAGAGCTGGAACCCTGGCTGATTTCCCCTCTCTTTCTAACGCAGGGATCACTGGACAGTGATCAGGAGCAGGAACCCTGGCTGATTTCCCCTCTCTCTAACCCCGGGATCACTGGACAGTGATCAGGAGCAGGAATCCTGGCTGATTTCCACACTCTCTCTCTCTAACCCCAGGATCACTGGACAGTGATCAGGAGCAGGAATCCTGGCTGATTTCCACACTCTCTCTCTCTAACCCAGGGATCACTGGACATTGATCAGGAGCAGGAACCCTGGCTGATTTCCCCTCTCTCTCTCTAACCCAGTGACTACTGGACAGCGATCAGGAGCTGGAACCCTGACTGATTTCCCCCTCTCTCTCTAACCCAGGGATCACTGGACAGTGATCGGGAGCAGGTACCCTGACTGATTTCCCCTCTCTCTCTCTCTCTAACCCAGGGGTCACTGGACAGTGATCAGGAGCAGAAACCCTGGCTGATTTCCCCTCTCTCTCTAACCCAGGGATCACTGAACAGTGATCAGGAGCAGGAACCCAGGCTGATTTCCCCTCTCTCTCTGTAACCCAGGGGTCACTGGACAATGATCAGGAGCAGAAACCCTGGCTGATTTCCCCTCTCTCTAATCCAGGGATCACTGGACAGTGATCAGGAGCAGGAACCCTGGCTGATTTCCCCTCTCTCTAACCCCGGGATCACTGGACAGTGATCAGGAGCAGGAATCCTGGCTGATTTCCACACTCTCTCTCTCTAACCCAGGGGTCACTGGACAGTGATCAGGAGCAGAAACCCTGGCTGATTTCCCCTCTCTCTAATCCAGGGATCACTGGACAGTGATCAGGAGCAGGAACCCTGGCTGATTTCCCCTCTCTCTAACCCCGGGATCACTGGACAGTGATCAGGAGCAGGAATCCTGGCTGATTTCCACACTCTCTCTCTCTAACCCAGGGGTCACTGGACAGTGATCAGGAGCAGAAACCCTGGCTGATTTCCCCTCTCTCTCTAACCCAGGGATCACTGAACAGTGATCAGGAGCAGGAACCCAGGCTGATTTCCCCTCTCTCTCTGTAACCCAGGGGTCACTGGGCAATGATCAGGAGCAGAAACCCTGGCTGATTTCCCCTCTCTCTCTAACCCAGGGATCACTGAACAGTAATCAGGAGCAGGAACCCAGGCTGATTTCCCCTCTCTCTCTGTAACCCAGGGGTCACTGGACAGTGATCAGGAGCAGAAACACTGGCTGATTTCCCCTCTCTCTAATCCAGGGATCACTGGACAGTCATCCGGAGCAGGAACCCTGGCTGATTTCCTCTGTCTCTCTCACCCATGGATCACTGGACAGTGATCAGGAGCAGGGACCCTGGCTGATTTCCCCTCTCTCTCTAACCCTGGGATCAGTGGACATTGATCAGGAGGTCGAACCCTGGCTGATTTCCCCTCTGTCTCTAACCCAGGGATCACTGGACAGTGATCAGGAGCAGGATCCCTGGCTGATTTCCCCTCTCTCTCTCTCTCTAACCCAGGGATCACTGGACAGTGATAAGGAGCAGGAACCCTGGCTGATTTCCCCTTTCTCTCTAACTCAGGGATGGCTGGACAGTCATCAGGAGCAGGAACCCTGGCTGATTTCCCCTCTCTCTCTCTAACCCAGGGATCACAGGACAGTGATCAGGAGCTGGAACTCTGGCTGATTTCCCCTCTCTCTAACCCAGGGATCACTGGACAATGATCAAGAGCTGTAACCCTGGCAGATTTCCCCTTTCTCTCTACACCAGGGCAGGGGCAGGAACCCTGGCTGATTTCCCCTCTCTCTAACACAGGGATCACTGGACTGAGATCGGGAACAGGAACCCTGGCTGATTTCTCCTCTATTTCTAACCCAGGGATCACTGGAGAGTGATCAGGAGCAGGAATTCTGGCTGATTTCCCCTCTCTCTAACCCCGGGATCACTGGACAGTGATCAGGAGCAGGAATCCTGGCTGATTTCCACACTCTCTCTCTCTAACCCAGGGGTCACTGGACAGTGATCAGGATCAGGAACCCTGACTGATTTCCCCTCTCTCTAATCCAGGGATCACTGGACAATGATCAAGAGCTGGAACCCTGGCTGATTTCCCCTCTCTTTCTAACGCAGGGATCACTGGACAGTGATCAGGAGCAGGAACCCTGGCTGATTTCCCCTCTCTCTAACCCCGGGATCACTGGACAGTGATCAGGAGCAGGAATCCTGGCTGATTTCCACACTCTCTCTCTCTAACCCCAGGATCACTGGACAGTGATCAGGAGCAGGAATCCTGGCTGATTTCCACACTCTCTCTCTCTAACCCAGGGATCACTGGACATTGATCAGGAGCAGGAACCCTGGCTGATTTCCCCTCTCTCTCTCTAACCCAGTGACTACTGGACAGCGATCAGGAGCTGGAACCCTGACTGATTTCCCCCTCTCTCTCTAACCCAGGGATCACTGGACAGTGATCGGGAGCAGGTACCCTGACTGATTTCCCCTCTCTCTCTCTCTCTAACCCAGGGGTCACTGGACAGTGATCAGGAGCAGAAACCCTGGCTGATTTCCCCTCTCTCTCTAACCCAGGGATCACTGAACAGTGATCAGGAGCAGGAACCCAGGCTGATTTCCCCTCTCTCTCTGTAACCCAGGGGTCACTGGACAATGATCAGGAGCAGAAACCCTGGCTGATTTCCCCTCTCTCTAATCCAGGGATCACTGGACAGTGATCAGGAGCAGGAACCCTGGCTGATTTCCCCTCTCTCTAACCCCGGGATCACTGGACAGTGATCAGGAGCAGGAATCCTGGCTGATTTCCACACTCTCTCTCTCTAACCCAGGGGTCACTGGACAGTGATCAGGAGCAGAAACCCTGGCTGATTTCCCCTCTCTCTAATCCAGGGATCACTGGACAGTGATCAGGAGCAGGAACCCTGGCTGATTTCCCCTCTCTCTAACCCCGGGATCACTGGACAGTGATCAGGAGCAGGAATCCTGGCTGATTTCCACACTCTCTCTCTCTAACCCAGGGGTCACTGGACAGTGATCAGGAGCAGAAACCCTGGCTGATTTCCCCTCTCTCTCTAACCCAGGGATCACTGAACAGTGATCAGGAGCAGGAACCCAGGCTGATTTCCCCTCTCTCTCTGTAACCCAGGGGTCACTGGGCAATGATCAGGAGCAGAAACCCTGGCTGATTTCCCCTCTCTCTAATCCAGGGATCACTGGACAGTGATCAGGAGCAGGAACCCTGGCTGATTTCCCCTCTCTCTAACCCCGGGATCACTGGACAGTGATCAGGAGCAGGAATCCTGGCTGATTTCCACACTCTCTCTCTCTAACCCCGGGATCACTGGACAGTGATCAGGAGCAGGAATCCTGGCTGATTTCCACACTCTCTCTCTCTAACCCAGGGATCACTGGACATTGATCAGGAGCAGGAACCCTGGCTGATTTCCCCTCTCTCTCTCTAACCCAGTGACTACTGGACAGCGATCAGGAGCTGGAACCCTGACTGATTTCCCCCTCTCTCTCTAACCCAGGGATCACTGGACAGTGATCGGGAGCAGGTACCCTGACTGATTTCCCCTCTCTCTCTCTCTCTCTAACCCAGGGGTCACTGGACAGTGATCAGGAGCAGAAACCCTGGCTGATTTCCCCTCTCTCTCTAACCCAGGGATCACTGAACAGTGATCAGGAGCAGGAACCCAGGCTGATTTCCCCTCTCTCTCTGTAACCCAGGGGTCACTGGACAATGATCAGGAGCAGAAACCCTGGCTGATTTCCCCTCTCTCTAATCCAGGGATCACTGGACAGTGATCAGGAGCAGGAACACTGGCTGATTTCCCCTCTCTCTCTAACCCAGGGATCACTGAACAGTAATCAGGAGCAGGAACCCAGGCTGATTTCCCCTCTCTCTCTGTAACCCAGGGGTCACTGGACAGTGATCAGGAGCAGAAACACTGGCTGATTTCCCCTCTCTCTAATCCAGGGATCACTGGACAGTCATCCGGAGCAGGAACCCTGGCTGATTTCCTCTGTCTCTCTCACCCATGGATCACTGGACATTGATCAGGAGGTCGAACCCTGGCTGATTTCCCCTCTGTCTCTAACCCAGGGATCACTGGACAGTGATCAGGAGCAGGATCCCTGGCTGATTTCCCCTCTCTCTCTCTCTCTAACCCAGGGATCACTGGACAGTGATAAGGAGCAGGAACCCTGGCTGATTTCCCCTTTCTCTCTAACTCAGGGATCGCTGGACAGTCATCAGGAGCAGGAACCCTGACTGATTTCCCCTTTCTCTCTAACTCAGGGATCGCTGGACAGTCATCAGGAGCAGGAACCCTGGCTGATTTCCCCTCTCTCACTAACCCAGGGATTACTGGGCAGTGATCAGGAGCAGGAACCCTGGCTGATTTCCCCTCTCTCACTAACCCAGGGATCACAGGACAGTGATCAGGAGCAGGAACCCTGGCTGATTTCCTATCTCTCTCTAACCCAGGGATCACTGGACAGTGATCAGGAGCAGGAACCCTGGCTGATTTCCTATCTCTCTCTAACCCAGGGATCACTGGACAGTGATCAGGAGCAGGAACCCTGGCTGATTTCCCATCTCTCTCTAACCCAGGAATCACTGGACACTGATTCAGGAGCAGGAACCCTGGCTGATTTCCTCTCTATCTCTCACCCATGGATCACTGGACAGAGACCAGGGGCAGGAATCCTGTCTGATTCTCCCTCTCTCTATCGAACGCAGGGATCACTGGACAGTGATCAGGAGCAGGAACCCTAGCTGATTTCCTCTCTCACTAACTCAGGGATCATTGGACAGTGATCAGGAGCAGGAACCCTGGCTGATTTCCCCTCTCTCTCTCTCTCTCTAACCCAGGGATCACTGGACAGTGCTCAGGAGCAGGAACCCTGGCTGATTTCCCTCTCTCTCTCTCTAACCCAGGGACCACTGCACAGTGATCAGGAGCAGGAACCATGGCTTGTTTCCCCTCTGTCTCTAACCCAGGGATCACTGGAGAATGATCAGGATCAGGGACCCTGGCTGATTTCCTCTCTCTTATCCAGGGATCACTGGACAATGATCAAGAGCTGGATCCCTGGCTGATTTCCCCTCTCTCTCTGTAACCCAGGGATCACTGAATAGTGATCAGGAGCAGGAATCCTGGCTGATTTCCCCTCTCTCTCTGTAACCCAGGGATCACTGAACAGTGATCAGGAGCACGAATCCTGGCTGATTTCCCCTCTCTCTCTGTAACACAGGGGCCACTGGACAATGATCAAGAGATGGAACCCTGGCTGATTTCCCCTCTCTCTCTAACCCAGGGATCACTTAACAGTGATCAGGAGCAGGAACCATGGCTGATTTCCCCTCTCTCTCTCTCTAACCCAGGGATTACTGCACAGTGATCAGGAGCAGGAACCCTGGCTTGTTTCCCCTCTGTCTCTAACCCAGGGATCACTGGAGAGTGATCAGGATCAGGGACCCTGGCTGATTTCCTCTCTCTTATCCAGGGATCACTGGACAGTGATCAGGAGCAGGATCCCTGGCTGATTTCCCCTCTCTCTCTGTAACCCAGGGATCACTGAACAGTGATCAGGAGCACAAATCCTGGCTGATTTCCCCTCTCTCTCTAACCCAGGGATCACTGAACAGTGATCAGGAGCACGAATCCTGGCTGATTTCCCCTCTCTCTCTGTAACTCAGGGGTCACTGGACAATGATCAAGAGATGGAACAGTGGCTGATTTCCCCTCTCTCTCTAACCCAGGGATCAATTAACAGTGATAAGGAGCATGAACCCTGGCTGATTTCCCCTCTCTCTCTCTAACCCAGGGGTCACTGGACAGTGATCAGGAGCAGGGACCCTGGCTGATTTCCCTCTCTCTCTTTCTAACTGAGGAATCACAGGATAGTGATCAGGAGCAGGAATCTTGGCTGATTTCCACTCGGTCTCGCTCTCTAACCCAGGGATTATGGACAGTGATCACGAGCTGGAACCCTGGCTGATTTGCCCTCTCTCTAATCCAGGGGTCACTGGACAATGATCAAGAGCTGGAAACCTGGCTGATTTCCCCTCTCTGTCTAACCCAGGGATCACTGGATAGTGATCAGGAGCTGGAACCCTGACTGATTTCCCCTCTCTCTCTAACCCAGGGATCACTGGACAGTGATCAGGAGCAGGAACCCTGGCTGATTTCCCCCCTCTCTCTCTCTAACCCAGGGATCACTGGACAGTGATCAGGAGCAGGAACCCTGGCTGATTTCCCCTCTCTCTCTAACCCAGGGATCACTGGACAGTGATCAGGAGCAGGACCCCTGGCTGATTTCCCCTCTGTCTCTAACCCAGGGATCACTGGACAGTGATCAGGAGCAGGATCCCTGGCTGATTTCCCCTCTCTCTCTCTCTAACCCAGGGATCACTGGACAGTGATAAGGAGCAGGAACCCTGGCTGATTTCCCCTTTCTCTCTAACTCAGGGATCGCTGGACAGTGATCAGGAGCAGGAACCCTGACTGATTTCCCCTTTCTCTCTAACTCAGGGATCGCTGGACAGTCATCAGGAGCAGGAACCCTGGCTGATTTCCCCTCTCTCACTAACCCAGGGATCAATGGACTGTGATCAGGAGCAGGAACCCTGGCTTAATTCCTATCTCTCTCTAACCCAGGAATCACTGGACAGTGATCAGGAGCAGGAACCCTGGCTGATTTCCCCTCTCTCTCTAACCCAGGGATCACTGGACAGTGATCAGGAGCAGGAACCCTGGCTGATTTCCCCTCTCTCTCTCTCTCTAACCCAGGAATCACTGGACAGTGATCAGGAGCAGGAACCCTGGCTGATTTCCCCTCTCTCTCTAACCCAGGGATCACTGGACAGTGATGAGGAGCAGGAACCCTGGCTGATTTCCCCTCTCTAACCCAGGGGTCACTGGACAGTGATCAAGAGCAGGAACCCTGGCTGATTTCCCCTCTGTCTCTAACCCAGGGATCACTGGACAGTGATCAGGAGCAGGAACCCTGGCTGATTTCCCCTCTCTCTCTCTCTAACCCAGGAATCACTGGACAGTGATCAGGAGCAGGAACCCTGGCTGATTTCCCCTCTCTCTCTCTCTAACCCAGGGGTCACTGGACAGTGATCAGGAGCAGGAACCCTGGCTGATTTCCCCCTCTGACAATATAGTGTTCTAATCACCTCCAGCTTCAGGTCTAGTTTCACACTGGGTAGGGCTGAATGTGGAATATTCCCTATGATGTGGAATAAATCGATCCACAAGATTCATATTCTATCTTGGATTCCTATGACCTTTTGAAAATATATTCAGTGTTCACAATCTAAAGTAAATGATCATTTTGAATCGATTGCTTTTGATCAGGTTCTGGCAGTAATGACAAGAAAACTGCCAAAAATCATTGAACATCAGATTTCCCATCACATGGAGTCCTGTAAAGGTCACAATAAATGATTTCCCTTACCTGATTCAGAACGAGATTGTCCAAACTCCAAATTATCTCCAAATTCTCTTCACTGGGGAAATATGAAACGAATGATCCCCTGACTGAGAGCTGTCAGTATGCTGCCGGCTCACACTCACTCACTGACACTCATTCACACTCACTGACACTCTCTCACACTCACTGACATTCTCTCACACTTACTGACACTCTCACTGACACTCACTCACTGACACTCATTCACACTCACTGACACACACTCACTGACACACTCTCACACTCGCTGACACTCTCTGACACTCACTGACACTCTCTCACACTCACTGACACTCTCACACTCACTGACACTCTCTCACACTCGCAGGGATTTGAGACAAACCTCTAGAAACTTTCTGAAGACTGGTTTTGCAATATCTGTGTGCTCCGCCCACAATCAGTCTCTCTCGCTCTCTCTCTTCCTCAGTCTCTCTCTCTCTTCCTTCCTCAGTCTCTCTCTTTCTCTCTCTCTCTCGTAATGGAACAACAGTTTTGAAACCCTCTCTGTAAAGTCTACAGACAGCGATTCCCGTGACCTGTTGCTAAAGGTTCTGCATCACTGGGGGATGTGTGCATTACTTCCTCCTTATATACCCTTCCAGTACAGAGACTAACCAGATCTCGTGATCTCAACATTGGAGCTGTGCGAATGCCAACATTCCTTGCCTAACCTGAACACTCCTCCCGCTGACTGCTAGGACATTACAACATGAATATCACTTCTTAAAGTGACACAGCTCCCTCTCTGCTCCGATTTCTAGAAGTTTGCCTCAAATCCCTGCAAATGTGAGAGAGTGTCAGTGAGTGTGAGGGAGTGTCAGCGAGTGTGAGAGAGTCAGTGAGTGTGAGAGTGTCAGCGAGTGTGAGAGAGTGTCAGTGAGTGTGAGAAAGTGTCAGTGAGTGTGAGTGTCAGCAAGTGTGAGAGAGTGTCAGTGAGTGTGAGAGAGTGTCAGCGAGTGTGAATGAGTGTCAGCAAGTGAGTGTCAGTGAGTGTGAGAGAGTCAGCGAGTGTGAGAGAGTGTCAGTGAATGTGAGGGAGTGTCAGCGAATGTGAGAGAGCGTCAGCGAGTGTGCAAGAGCGTCAGTGATTGTGAGAGAGTGTCAGCGAGTGTGAGAGAGTGTCAGTGAGTGTGAGAGAGTGTCAGCGAGTGTGAGTCAGTGAGTGTGAGAGAGTGTCAGCGAATGTGAGAGAGTGTCAGCGAGTGTGAGAGTCAGTGAGTGTGAGAGAGTGTCAGTGAGTGTGAGAGAGTGTCAGCAAGTGTGTGAGTGTCAGCGAGTGTGAGAGAGTGTCAGCGAATGTGAGAGAGCGTCAGCGAGTGTGAGAGTGTCAGTGAGTGTGAGAGAGTGTCAGCAAGTGTGAGAGTCAGTGAGTGTGAGAGAGTGTCAGCGAATGTGAGAGAGTGTCAGCGAGTGTGAGAGTCAGTGAGTATGAGAGTGTCAGCAAATGTGAGAGTGTCAGTGAGTGTGAGAGAGTGTCAGTGAGTGTGAGAGAGTGTCAGCGAATGTGAGAGAGTGTCAGCGAGTGTGAGAGAGCGTCAGTGAGTCTGAGAGAGTGTCAGTGAGTGTGAGAGTCAGTGAGTGTGAGAGTGTCAGCGAGTGTGAGAGAGTGTCAGTGAGTGTGAGAGAGTGTCAGCGAATGTGAGAGTGTCAGTGAGTGTGAGAGAGTGTCAGTGAGTGTGAGAGAGTGTCAGCGAATGTGAGAGAGTGTCAGCAAGTGTGAGAGAGCGTCAGTGAGTCTGAGAGAGTGTCAGTGAGTGTGAGAGTCAGTGAGTGTGAGAGTGTCAGCGAGTGTGAGAGAGTGTCAGTGAGCGTGAGAGTCAGAGTGTGAGAAAGTGTCAGTGAGTGTGAGAGAGTGTCAGCAAGTGTGAGAGAGCGTCAGTGAGTCTGAGAGAGTGTCAGCGAGTGTGAGAGTCAGTGAGTGTGAGAGAGTGTCAGCGAGTGTGAGGGAGTGTCAGTGAGTGTGAGAAAGTGTGTGAGAAAGTGTCAGTAAGTTTGAGAGAGTGTCAGCAAGTGTGAGAGAGTCAGTGAGTGTGAGTGTCAGCGAGTGTGAGAGAGTGTCAGTGAGTGTGAGAAAGTGTCAGTGAGTGTGAGTGTCAGCCAGTGTGAGAGAGTGTCAGTGAGTGTGAGAGAGTGTCAGCGAGTGTGAATGAGTGTCAGCGAGTGTGAGAGAGTGTCAGTGAGTGTGATAGAGTGTCAGCGAGTGTGAATGAGTGTCAGCAAGTAAGCGTCAGTGAGTGTGAGAGAGTCAGCGAGTGTGAATGAATGTCAGCGAGTGAGTGTCAGTGAGTGTGAGAGAGTCAGCGAGAGTGAGAGTATCAGCGAGTGAGTGTCAGTGAGTGTGAGAGAGTCAGTCAGCGAGTGTGGATGAGTGTCAGCGAGTGAGTGTCAGCGAGTGTGAGAGAGTGTCAGTGAGTGTGAATGAATGTCAGTGAGTGTGAGTGTCAGTGAGTGTGAGAGAGTGTCAGTGAGAGTGTCAGTAAGTGTGAGAGAATGTCAGTGAGTGTGAGAGAGTGTCAGTGAGTGTGAATGAGTGTCAGTGAGTGGGTGTGAGCTGGCAGCATTCTGACAGCTCTCAGTCAGGGGATCATTCGTTTCATATTTCCCCAGTGAAGAGAATTTGGAGGTAATCTGGAGTTCGGACTATCTCGTTCTGAATCAGGTAAAGGAGATTCTGCAGACTGGCTGTGAGAAGCAGGCTGCAGGTCTGTGTACATAAGGATGTTAGGGCCCATACCAGGGAATATGCATTCAGGATTGTACAGGAGGTGGTAAATACAAGTCCTTTATGCAAAGTGGGGAGGGAGGGGAGGACAAAATTATTCTGGGTTTTGGGCAGGAGTGCAGAGACATCAGGATGAAACTTGTGACCTCTTGGGCCATTCAACCCCTCTCGAGCCTGTTACACAGGAACAGGAGGAGGCCATTCAGCCCCTCGAGCCTGTTACACAGGAACAGGAGGAGGCCATTCAGCCTCTCAGGCCTATTCCACTATTCAGTTAGATCATGGTTAATCCATATCTTCACTCCATCTGTCTGCCTTTTCTCCATATTCATTAATACCTTTATCCAAGTAAACTCTATCCCAGTCTTGAAAACTCTTAATTTTTGGGGGTGGAGAGAGATTTCCAGATTCCCACTGCCCTGTGTGTGAAGGAGTGCTTCCTGACCTCAACCCTGAACAGCCAGGCTCCAAGTTGAAGGTTCTGCCTGTGTTCTGGAGCCCCCTTATCCACCCCCTCTACCCACCCTCACCAGAGGAAGTAGCTTCTCTCTATTGGCCCTGTCGAATCCTTTAATCATCTTTAACCCCTCGATTAGATCACCCCATAATCTTGTAAATTGGAGAGAATACAAACCTAGTCTATAAAACCTAATGTCATAATTATCCCTTTTAACACTGGTATCATTCTGCTGAATCTTTGCTGTAGCTTTGCCAAAACCAGTAAAACAGCAGAAACCCTCACCGATTCTGTTCTGAAGACCAAATGTGTCACTTTATGCTAATGCTCTAGTTGTGACGATTGTGCCAGTGTGATAGTGTCTGTCAGTGTGTTTGCCAATGTGTGTGTATGTTTGTCAGTGTGAGAACGTGTGTGTGTGTATTTCTATGTCTGTGTGTGTGCAAGTGTGTGTGTGTCTACCTATCTGTCTGTGTTTATCCGTGTCTGTCTGTGTCTGTGTGTGCATCTATCCATGTCTGTCTGTCTGTTTCTATCCGTGTCTGTGTGTGTGTCTATCTGTGTGTGTGTGTGTGTGTGTGTGTGTGTGTGTGTCTATTTGTGTGGGAACACCACCACCTGGAAGTTCACCTCCAAGTCATTCACCATCCTGACTTGGAAATATATCGGCCGTTCCTTCATTGTCGCTGGGTCAAAATCCTGGAACTCCCTCCCTAACAGCACTGTGGGTGTACCTACACCACATGGACTGCAGCGGTTCAAGAAGGCAGCTCACCACCACCTTCTCAAGTGGCAATTAGGGATGGGCAGTAGATGCTGGGTTAGCCAGTGATGCACACATCCCTTAAATTAATTTTTTAAAAACTGTGTGTGTGTATCTGTAGGTGTGTGCGTATGTGTCTATCTGATTGTATGTATGTGTGTGTGTGTCTGTGTTTGTCTGTCTGTGTTTTTTTATTCATTCACAGGATGTAGGCATCACTGGCTGGGCCCAGCATTTATTGCCCATCCCTAATTGCCCCTTGAGAAGGTGGTGGTGAGCTGCCTTCTTGAACCACTGCTGTCAGTATGTGTGTCTGTGTGTATGTCTATCTGTATCTGTGTGTGTCTGTGTGTGTATGTCTATGTGTGGGTGTGTGTGTCTATCTGTATCTGTGTTTGTGTGTCTGTGTGTGTGCGTCTATGTGTGTGTGTGTGTGTGTGTGTGTGTGTGTCTGTGTGTGTGTATGTCTATGTGTCTGTGTGTGTATGTCTGTGTGTGTGTGTCTATCTGTATATGTGTGTGTGTCTGTGTGTGTATGTCTATGTGTGTGTGTGTGTGTGTGTGTGTGTCTATCTGTATATGTGTGTAGATGCCTGTATGTGTGTCTATCTGTGCGCATGTGTGCACCTGGGTGCATTTGTGCATGTGTCTATCTATATATGTGTGTATCTGTGTCCATCTGTGTGTGTGTGTGTGTGTGTGTGTCTATCTGTGTGTGTCCGTCTATGTGTCTGTCTGTAAGTCTGTGTGCATCTATCTGTATATGTGTGTGTGTGTGTGTGTCTACCTGTATATGTTTGTCCATCTGTGTGTGCGTGTGCATGTCTGTGTGTCTATCTGCGTGTGTGTCTATCTGCGTGTGTGTCTATCTTTGTGTGCGTGTTTGTCTCTATCTGTGTGCGTGTGTGTGTGCATGTGTATATATCTGTGTGTGAGTGTGGGTGGGAGTGTGTGTGTCTATCTGTGTGTATGTGGTTGTGTGTGTGTGTGTGTGTACGTGCGTGGATATGTGTGTGTCTATCTGTGTGTGTTTGTGTGGGTGTGCGTGTGTCTATCTGTGTGTGTGTGGTTGTGTGTGTGTCTGTGTGTCTGTCTATCTATGTGTGAGTGTGTGTGTGGAGGTGTGTGTGTGTATCTGTGTGTGAGAGTGTGTGTGGATGCATGTTTGTGCCTATTTGTATGTGTGTGTGTATGTGTGGGTACGTGTGTATGTGTCTATCTGTGTGTGTGGGTGGGGGTGTGTGTGTGTCTATTTGTGTGTATGTGTTTCTGTGTCTATCTGTATGTATGTGTATCTGTGGGTGTGTGTGTGTGTGTCTATCTGTGTGTGTGGGTGGGTGTGTGCGTCTATCTGTGTGTGTGTGTGTGTGTGTGTGTGTGACTATCTGTGTGTGTCTATCTGTGTGTGGGGGGTGCATCTGTATCTATCGGTGTGTGTGGGTGCGTGATTGACTGTGTGGGTGCCTATCTGTGTGTGTGTGGGGGGGCGGGTATTAGTGTGTCTATTTGTATGTACGCATGTGTGTGTGGGTACATGATTGACTGTGTGCATGCCTATCTCTGTGTGTGTGTGGGGGGTGTTAGTGTGTCTATTTGTGTGTATGCGTGTGTGTGTCTATCTGTGTGTGTGTGTGTGCATACCTGTGTCTATCTGCATGTGCATCTGTCTATCAGTATTTGTGTGTGTTTGTGTCTATCTGTGTGTGGGTGTGTGTGTGTCTATTTGTGTGTGGGTGTGTGTGGGTGCATGTGTGTCTATTTGTGTGTGGGTGTGTGTGGGTGCGTGTGTGTCTATTTGTGTGTGGATGTGTGTGGGTGCGTGTGTGTCTATCTGAGTGTGGGGGGTGCATCTGTGTATATCTCTGTGTGGGTGGGTGCGTTTTTGTCTGTGTATGAGCGTGTGTTTGTGTCTATTTGTGTGTGGGTGTGTGTGGGTATGTGTGTGTGTGTGTACGTGTGTGTGGATATCTGTATGTGTGTCTATGTGTGTGTGTGGATCTGGGTGTGTGTGTGTGTCTATCTGTGTGTGTGTGTGGGTATGTGTGTGTGTGTGAGGATATCTGTATGTGTGTCTATGTGTGTGTGTGGAGCTGGGTGTGTATGTGTGTCTATCTGGATGTGTGTGTGTGTATGTGTGTGTGTCTCTCTGTGTGTGGTGGGTGTGTGTATGGGTATGTGTGTGTCTATCTGTGCGGGTGTGTGTTTGTGTCTCTGTGTGTGGGTATGTGTGTGTGGGGGTGTGTGTGGGTGTGTGTTTATCTGTGTGTGTGGGGGCGGTGTGTGGGTGTGTGTTTATCTGTGTGTGTGTGGGGGTGTGTGTGGGTGTGTGTTTATCTGTGTGGGTGTATGTTTATGTGTGTGGGGGGGATGTGTGTGGGTGTGTGTGTGGATGTGTGTTTATCTGTGTGTGTGGGGGTGTGTGTGTGGGTGTATGTTTATCTGTGTGTGG
>NC_054499.1:2017279-2042279 GCF_017639515.1 Carcharodon carcharias
AGAGAGGGGAAATCAGCCAGGGTTCCTGCTCCTGATCACTGTCCAGTGACCCCTGGGTTAGAGAGAGAGAGAGAGGGGAAATCAGCCAGGGTTCCTGCTCCTGATCACTGTCCAGTGATCCCTGGGTTAGAGAGAGAGGGGAAATCAGCCAGGGTTCCTGCTCCTGATCACTGTCCAGTGATCCCTGGGTTAGAGAGAGAGAGGGGAAATCAGCCAGGGTTCCTGCTCCTGATCACTGTCCAGTGATCATCTTTTTTGGAGTGAACCTTGCCCCTGCACTGATCGGAAGCCCCGCCCTGGACAGAGCAGGAGGGCTGTATCACTTTGGCGTGAGTGTGTGCTGTGTGACATTGCCAGGGCAGATCTGGGGATTCACCTAGACGCAGTCACTTATTCGATAGGGCTTTGAAGTTAAATCAGGAGACTGTCACACCCGATATCCACAGGAATATTAGACACTTGTTAGAATGTGCCTTTTATTTACTGTTATAGATAGGGTGAGAGGCAATTGCTGAAATCCCTGTTTCCTTCCTAACCTAACTTCTACAATCAATAATCATTTTAGAGGAAGATGTGTGTATGTTTTCATTCCCTGAGTGCGTGGACAATTTGAAAACCAGCAGCAAGCTTTTCATGGGTTTAAACAATCTGATTATTTATTTCCACACTCAGCCCAAACTCAATCACACAGGCACATACACAAACATACTCAAAGGAAGGACGGTTAAAGAGAATAGTGCACTTTCACAGCCTATAAACAAACAAATGGTTCCTAATTCACATGATTGTCTTGTTTTGGGAAACAAATATTGCAAGCCTGATGAATAAGACGTCTTCACTCCTGAAGAGTGGTTTTGGTGAATTCAACAGCCAATGTCGGAGTCCGAAGCTATTTCAGGATTCTCTCGAAAGGATGGACTTCCTGGAGGTCACCAAATTAGTTGCTTGTCACCTCGGTACCAAGAGGTCAGTTTGCTGGATTCAAACAGGAACAGGCTTGGAGTCCTTCCGAAGTTACCACCTCTGGTCCTTTTAAGATGTGGTGTGACCACCCTTTCAGCTGCTGCTGCTGCAGTTTACTGCAGACAACACTGAACGATTACAAAGGGACAAACATGGCTGCCTTACCATGTGATTCCTCACAGTTCCTTTTCCAAAAATGGTGGTGGTCTTGGGTTGACCAGCCACATCCTGGTTTATTGTGGTAAGACACCCATCCTGAGTGGGGGTGGGGGCGGGTTAAGACAATCACCATCTTTGTTTCAGAAGAAACTCATTCAACTCAGGAATGTCCTCCTGATGGTCTCACCAGGGCTGTTGTTGACACCTAAGTCTGGAATGTATCCTTTTGTCCTTGTGAGACACTGAGACCATTCTTTGAATGCACAAGCCAGGTCACCTGACCTTTGGCAGCCATCTTTGCAGCACATTGACCATTTTTAAAAAGAAAAGTCAATTTGAAAGAGTACACTTTGAATAAAGTTCAATATCTTGAAAATTAGGAATATGATAAGTCTTTACTGGGCAGAACAATCCCCCTGAGTGTAAATTACTAACTCCTTACAGGCAGTGACCTCAATAGGTTTTTCACAGATAAATATGAGAACTGCACTCAAAACCTTGAATAGAAACACATGTTCATGAATCAGACCTTAAAGGGGGATTCATTTCATTTCTACAGGCCAATATTTCCAGCCCTCAGCACCCATGGTTCCTGATGTCCCTCCACTCTCTTCCAGCTCTCTCCTTTTCTGAGGCTTGGATTCCAAAGATCAAAGGCTTACGCTGCTGACCCCCATCCAGCCCAGTGGAAAGAGCTCCGAACCTTTCAGCCTTCCCCAATAACTATGGCCTCTCAGTTCCAGTATCATCCTTGTCAATTATTGTCAACTCCTTCTCAGTGCTTCTAATGTGTGGAGCAGCTGTGGCTGGGTGTTGAGGGAGCTGACCTGCTCCCCATCGTGATAAGAACTGAAGAAGCAGGAGTAAGCCATTTGGCCCCTTGAGCCTGTTCTGTCATTAAACTAGATCATGGCTGATCTTTTCCCTCAATTCCATTTTCCCTCAATTCCGTTTTCCCACCTACTCCCCATGTCCTTTGATTCCCCAAGTATCTAAAAATCTATCAATCTCAGCTTTGAATATACTCAAACACGACCCTCTGGGGTAGAAAATTCCAAAGATTCACCACCCTCCGAGTGAAGAAATTTCCCCTCATTTCAGTTCAAAATGGCTCCCCCCCACCCCCCACCCCAACCCCCTTAACCTGACTCTGTCCTCCACATCCAGACTGTCCAGCCGGAGGGGAAGTGGTCTCACCTGTATCAGCTGATGTCAGCAGCTCACACACCTTCCTCTTGAATGGAGTGGGATGTGGATTTGACGAAGGGGCTGACACACCCTCTCGCTCAGAATATGGGAAACTTCAGCGATGCACTGCGAGAGCAGAGCGAGAGAGTCAGCCGTTTCACTGCTGTCATTCTGACAGTGGATTAACACCAGCACCACGAGGTGGGGGTGGGGGGGGGTGGGGTTGGTTCTGTCGGTGCACACATCCCCCACCAGTAGGACAGCTTCTCTCCCTCCCAGGCAGCCTATCAGCAGCTGAAAGTCCTCCTCAATGTCTGCCTAGCAGTAACCCTCCATCTCCACAGAGGCAGAGTGGGGCAGCCAGAATGAGCTGGGAGCACTGGACCCTCTCCCCGTTGCATGGGATTCACTCGGGAGGTCAGTCTGAGAGATAGCCACTCTCCCAGAAGAAAACAGATCAGATGGTTGATCGATCGATCCCATTTCATTCTCTTGTCCCATTCATTTTGCTTGTTTATTTTGCCAGACCCAAGTCCCTCTCTGTCTCGAAATGCCCTTTGTGTAGATGTTTATAGGAGATTGGTAACTAATGATGTTTGTGCTTTCCTCAATCTAATCTGCTCACTCTGAATTGTGTTAATCATTCACAAAACCAAACACTGACCCTTCCCCATTGCCACTCAGCGCTTGTTCATGTCTCCAGACGATTCACTGGCTCTGTCCAATTCAGGTCTGGGACATGTTAGAGCCAATTCCCACAAATACCCCCGCTATCCCTCTCAGGTTTGCTGCTTCCCTTCCTGATGCAGGTGCACACACACACACACACACACACACACACACACACACACAGACCCACACACAAGCACACACACACACACACAGACCCCCCCCCCACACACACACACACACACACACACACACAGACCCACACACAAACACACACACATACAGACCCACACACAAACACACACACATACAGACCCACACACACACACACACACACACACACACACACACACACACACAGCAGAAAGGCAGAAACACACCAGCCGTTGATTAGGGGAACAGGTGTGAGGGGCTGAATGGCCTCCTCCTCTTCCTAAGTCCAGCTGTTCCAGTGAGCCTACCCCAACCTCCTGGTGACCAGGGCATTGCGACTAGCCCCCTCCCTGACCCTCTCAATTCACTGTCGGACCAGCGTATACCCTCTCCCATTCCCTAAACCACATCCTCTGCCCCTGTACCTAGCCTGCCCCCTCCCTCCCTCCCCAAAGGCCTGTACTCTCCAGAGGGGGCAGAAACAATTGTGACAGTGGAAACCCAGGCCCAATAAAGGGAATTAATCCTTAGGGAATTGTCCCAGGGACACCCTCAGGTGGTGGAAACTAGCCCGGGGTGGGGGGTGGAGACACAAACCTGAGTGTTCGCTATAAAGACACATACGCTCTATACAACGGGAGAGAGTCAGCCCAGACACTCACTGGCAAAGAGGAGCCTCCTATTCTCCACGCCATTCCTCACTTAGTTTAAACTCGGGTTCCCTGACCCCCTCTAGTCTGTTACAATGAAATCTCAAGGAGCCAAACTCGGATGATACGCAGTTCAACTTGGCTCAAAGTTATCAGAGTTATTCTCCGCAGCTAAGGAACAGCAACCTGTGGTTAGCCGAAATTCCGCAGTCGTCGACCTGGTTTAGCCGAACTTCTGTTTGGCGCCGGCAAGTAAAACGAAGCCGAAATCCTTTGGGAAAGAAGTGTTTCCGTGATGCAAGCAGAGCAGCCTCTTCCAGCGGCCACACCGACCAGTCAGAGTGGAGCGGTCAGGCCCAAGCACCCCCAGATACAAAACGCTGGGCAAGCCACCGTTTCACAGAGGATTTGTTAACCAAGTGACGCGCAAAGTGTATGACAGTCTGGTGAAACACGCGGGAAAGTTAAAAGTGTTGTCGACTGGGCAGAAGGTGAAGCTGATGGAGCTAGCGGGAAAGCGGGGTGTGGAGCGGGAAGCGCACGTTGTGGAAGAGTGAGAGGTTCCACCATTAAGCTTGTCGCCAATTTTAAAAACCACCTTGGGACAAAGCAACAAGCAGACCTTGTCTCCACCGACAAGCAGACCTTGTCTCCACTGACAAGCAGACCTTGTCTCCACCAAAGGAGAGGACGAGGACGGCTGTGATCCCAGCAACCAAGGCGCTTTGCTTGAAGCAGCCCCAACAGAGAATGTTCCCATCTCGCCTTTCTCGGCTCTTTGAGTTACATGGAGATGCATTTATGTGGCAGATTAGGCATCAACGCCTATCACCAAGCACCTGCTTAACCTGAAGCTCGTGGCATTTTCTCATCGACAGTAGGAGAAGGTAATTCCGTCCATCATTCCTGTACTAGCCCACTTGAGAGAGTGATCCAATTAGTCCCACTCCCTCCTGCTCTTTCCCCCATAGCCCTGCAAATTTTTCCCCTTCAAGTAGAGCTCTGAGATAGAGGGATCTGGGTGTCCTAGTGCGTGAATCACAAAAGGTTAGTTTGCAGGTACAGCAGGTAATGAGGAAAGCTATTAGAATGTATTTATTGCGAGGGGAAATGAATACAAAAGCAGGGAGGTTGTTCTTCGGTTGTACAGGGCAGAGTCTTTGAATATTTTTAAAGCAGAGCTAGATAGATTCTTGATTAACAAGGGGGTGAAAGGTTATCGGGGGTAGGCAGGAAGGTTACAATCAAATCAGCCATGATCTTATTGAATGATGGAGCAGACTTGAAGGGCTGAGTGGCCTATTGCTGCTCCTAGTTCATATGTTTGTATATTCGTATTATTCCAATTCTCCCTTTGGAAAGTTACTATTGAATCTGCTTCCGCCGCCCTTTCAGGCAGTGCCTCCCAGATCACAACAACTCGCTGTGTAAAAATATTTCCTTGCCTTTGCCCAGGAAACCAACAATCCTGGCCGGTAGTTTCTCCTACTCTCTCGGGTGGATGTAGAAGAGCTGCCAGCATTGTTTCGACAAAGAGCAAGGCTGGTTCTCCCTGGCCATGTCCTGGGGCCAATATTTATCCCTCGACCAACATCACAAAAAGTATTTTGATAACTCCAATCCCATTGCACTGTCTGACTGTCTGTAATGACCATATTGAAATGACTGTAATAGTCATGGATTGTCTTGAAGCAGCTCGTGATCCATGTGGAAAAGTTGAATCCAATTGCACCTTTGTGACAGTGAGTTAGAAATATTTTGTAACGTTCTTCCAGATATTTTATGAATAAAGTACACTTTTCAAAAAGAAATCACAGAAACGGATGATCTGGGTCATGATTACAGAGCAGTTTATGGCAGCTTGCTGGGCACAAGTTGGTGCTGTGGTTCCTACGTTACAACAGTGACTGCACTTCAAAGGGTGGTGCCTTACCGGCTGTGAAAGACTTTGGGATGTCTTTGGGATGTGAAATGTGTTAAAGTGATGGAAAATGTCTTTTCCATTTGGGCAATGCTGAAACTCCAATGGGGTGAGAAAAGGTTTGAGACACTATCGCTCGAAAATAAACACAAATCTGTTTTTCTTCCAAATGAAAACAGGGTGAATAGCAAAATGAAAGTAAATAACATGGTTCTCAGCTGACTGCTTTGTGTTAGTCCAGGCATTACATGGATTTGGGAAGCGTGCCCAGTAAGCTCTCTGAAACTCTCTTGTTACTGCTCCGAGTCTTTGCAGAAAGGGCTCCATACAGAAGAAAACACAGCCACAATAGAGGGGACCTGCTGGGCTCTGAGGGGGTCCCCTTCTCTTTCTCCAGCCTGTGTGAGCTTCCTGCTCTTTCAGTCTGTGATCACATTCCATCTCATTCGATTCAATTACTACATTTCCAGCGCTTCGTCTAAAACATTCACCTCCTCTCCTGAAGGTGCTGACTCTCACTGGGGTACAGGGTCCCTCTCCTGAAGGTGCTGACTCTCACTGGGGTACAGGTCCCCCTCCTCTCCTGAAGGTGCTGACTCTCACTGGGGTACAGGGTCCCCCTCCTCTCCTGAAGGTGCTGACTCTCACTGGGGTACAGGGTCCCTCTCCTGAAGGTGCTGACTCTCACTGGGGTACAGGTCCCCCTCCTCTCCTGAAGGTGCTGACTCTCACTGGGGTACAGGGTCCCCCTCCTCTCCTGAAGGTGCTGACTCTCACTGGGGTACTGGTCCCCCTCCTCTCCTGAAGGTGCTGACTCTCACTGGGGTACAGGGTCCCCCTCCTCTCCTGAAGGTGCTGACTCTCACTGGGTTACAGGACGCCCTCCTCTCCTGCAGGTGCTGACTCTTACTGGGGTACAGGGTCCCCCTCCTCTCCTGAAGGTGCTGACTCTCACTGGGATACAGGTCCCCCTCCTCTCCTGAAGGTGCTTACTCTCACTGGGGTACAGGGTCCCCCTCCTCTCCTGAAGGTGCTGACTCTCACTGGGGTACAGGTCCCCTCCTCTCCTGAAGGTGCTGACTCTCACTGGGGTACAGGTCCCCTCCTCTCCTGAAGGTGCTGACTCTCACTGGGGTACAGGTCCCCCTCCTCTCCTGAAGGTGCTGACTCTCACTGGAGTCGTAGGTGACCTCTTGAGTAGGTGTATGATTCCACAGTCACTATTTCGGAAAGTAACAAGGAGAGTGGGCGTGTTCTCCCTGGTGTCCTGAGGCCAAAATTCATCTTTCAACTAACAGTCACTAGGATACGAGATGTTCTCATTATCACATTGCTGTCTCTGGGAGCCTGCAGTTCTCATTCATACAACAGAGGATACAGGTCAGAAAGCCCTAGTGGGGCAGCCTGACCATTTGAAAGTCACTCTTTAAATGAAAGTCTGTTCTTTTTCTGGCCGGGTGCTGTGATTTTCACCTTGGCCAGTGCTGAAGCAGCAAACACTGTCACAAATGGAGATGGTGCTACACAGAATCATCAGCTCACTGGATGGTTCTGGCCCAGGAGAGGCCATTCGGCCCCTCGAATCAGTGCTGCCCCTCTGCAAGGAATAGAAATGTTTGAGGGGAAATACGTCACAGAATCGCACAGTTTTTACAGTGCAGGAGGAGACCATTCAGCCCGAGTCTGCACTGGCTCTCTGAAAGAGCATTCCACCTAGTCCCACTCCCTTGCCTTATCCCCCTAACCCTGCACATTCTCTCTTTTCAGGTATTAATCCAATTCCTTTTTGAATACCTCGATGGAACTTGCCTCCACCACCCTCTCTAGAAGTTCGTTCCAGACCCCACCCACCCTCTGGGTGAAAAAATGTTTCCTCACATCACGTTTATTCCTTTTGTCCATTATTTTGAATCTGTGCCCTCACACTTCTCAGGATTAAATTCCATTTGCCACTGCTCTGCCCATCTTACCAGCCCATTTATATCGTCCTGTAATCTAAGGCTTTCCTCCTCACTATTTACGACACCACCAATTTTAGTGTCATTTGCGAACTTACTGATCATACCTCCTTACATCCACATCTAAATCATTAATGTACACTGCAAACAGCAAGGGTCCCAGCATCAATCCCTGCGGTACACCACTCGTCACAGGCTTCCAATCGCAAAAACAACCTTCAACCTTTGACCATCACCCTCAGCCTCCTGCCACTGAGCCATTTTGGATCCAATTTGCCAAATTGCCCTGGATCCCATGGACTCTTATCTTCTTGACCAGTCTCCCATGTGGGACTTTGTCAAAAGCCTTACTGAAGTCCATGTAGACTACAGCAACTGCTCTACTCTTTTAAGCCTGCTAAAACTGCTAATACCTCCTCCCTTTCAATGCTAATTTGTTCAAGTATATCACAGTCCCCCTCCCTGATTTCTACGCCTACACCGTCCTTCTCCATAGTGAACACAGATGAAATGAAATCATTTAAAACCTCGCCTATGTCCTCTGGCTCCACGTACAGCTTGCCACTTTGGTCCCTAATGGGCCCTACTCTTTCCCTGGTTATCCTCCTGCCCTTAATATATTTATAAGATGCCTTAGGATTTTCCTTTATCTCCCTCACCAATGTTTTTTCACGACACCCTCTTTTAAAGTTCAAGACTATCCCCATCACGTTTCCAATCTTTGTATCACCTGCAAATTTTGAACTCATTCCCTGATCACCGCAGTCTAGGTCACAATATATCAGAAACCGCTGCCACTGGGACTGTCACTTTAAACAGAAATGACTGACCGCTGCCACTGGGACTGTCACTTTAAACAGAAATGACTGACGGCTGCCACTGGGACTGTCACTTTAAACAGAAATGACTGACCGCTGCCACTGGGACTGTCGCTTTAAACAGTAATGATTGACCGCTGCCACTGGGACTGTCACTTTAAACAGAAATGACTGACCGCTGCCACTGGGACTGTCGCTTTAAACAGTAATGACTGACCGCTGCCACTGGGACTGTCACTTTAAACAGTAATGATTGACCGCTGCCACTGGGACTGTCGCTTTAAACAGTAATGACTGACCGCTGCCACTGGGACTGTCACTTTAAACAGTAATGATTGACCGCTGCCACTGGGACTGTCGCTCTAAACAGTAATGGCTGACCGCTGCCACTGGGACTGTCACTTTAAACAGAAATGATTGACCGTTGCCACTGGGACTGTCACTTTAAACAGAAATGACTGACGGCTGCCACTGGGACTGTCACTTTAAACAGAAATGACTGACCGCTGCCACTGGGACTGTCGCTTTAAACAGTAATGACTGACCGCTGCCACTGGGACTGTCACTTTAAACAGTAAAAATTGACCTCTGCCACTGGGATTGGCGCTTTAAACAGAAATGACTGATCGCTGCCACTGGGACTGTCGCTTGAAACAGAAATGATTGTCCGCTGCCACTGGACTGTCGCTTTAAACAATAATGATTGACCGCTACCACTGGGACTGTCGCTTTAAACAGTAATGATTGACCACTGCCAATGGAACTGTCACTTTAAACAGTAATGATTGACCACTGCCAATGGAACTGTCACTTTAAACAGTAATGATTGACCACTGCCACTGGAACTGTCGCTTTAAACAGTAATGATTGACAGCTGCATCGGGACTGTCCCTTTAAAAAGTTGACAGGCGGCCACTTTGACGTAGATTCTCAACGTGACGCCTTGTCTGGTCCAATGGGAACGCGCGGGGTCGAGGCAGAGGCGGGTGCACACTTGTCGGACAGGCTCGCCTCCAATCAGATTGTTCAGAGGCGGAAGGGCGGGTTCACCAATATGATGGACGGGTTGCTATCCAATCGGCGAGTGCCGCATCGGAGAGGGCGGGGGCAGGGGGACGGTTGGGAGCCGGCCCCGCCTCTAATTCCGGTCCCTGCCTCTTTCTCTCCGGCAGTCGCTCGGCGGTTCTGAGGAGAATCAGTGAGGGGAAGATGGTGGCGAAGCAGCGGATCCGCATGGCCAACGAGAAGCACAGTAAAAATATCACCCAGCGGGGGAACGTGGCGCGGAGCACCGTGAGTACCAGGGTCCCGGTCCCGGTCCCCGGGCCCGCCGCCGCCGCCGCCCCTTCTCCTCACTCGGACTCACGGTGTTTACGTGGCTCTCCCGGACCCAACCGCGGCGTCCGCGTGATGACGCAACCTCGCTGATTGACAGTCGACCTGTCCAACGGCGTGGTGGTGCCTTGCGTCTGAATGGTGGATGGGGACGTCATTCAACATCGGCTCCTCCCCCACCCTGGCAGCAGCGAATGGAGTGCTCTTGGGGGCGGGCGACCAAAAGAGGTCGGGGCTTTCTCGCAGTGCCACCTCAGCATGGATTGAACAGCGAACCGAAACCCAGTGCCACCGACCGGGCAGCACTCCGACAGTGCGGCACTCCCTCAGTACTGACCCTCTGATAGTGCGGCACTCCCTCAGTACTGACCCTCCGACAGTGCGGCACTCCCTCAGTACTGACCCTCCGACAGTGCGGCACTCCCTCAGTACTGACCCTCTGATAGTGCGGCACTCCCTCAGTACTGACCCTCCGACAGTGCGGCACTCCCTCAGTACTGACCCTCCGACAGTGCAGTGCTCCCTCAGTACTGACCCTCTGATAGTGCAGTGCTCCCTCAGTACTGACCCTCTGACAGTGCGGCACTCCCTCAGTACTGACCCTCCGACAGTGCAGTGCTCCCTCAGTACTGACCCTCTGATAGTGCAGTGCTCCCTCAGTACTGACCCTCCGACAGTGCGGCACTCCCTCAGTACTGACCCTCCGACAGTGCGGCACTCCCTCAGTACTGACCCCCCGACAGTGCGGCACTCCCTCAGTACTGACCCTCCGACAGTGCGGCACTCCCTCAGTACTGACCCTCTGATAGTGCAGTGCTCCCTCAGTACTGACCCTCTGACAGTGCGGCACTCCCTCAGTACTGACCCTCTGACAGTGCAGCACTCCCTCAGTACTGACCCTCCGACAGTGCGGCGCTCCCTCGGTACTGACCCTCCGACAGTGCGGCGCTCCCTCGGTACTGACCCTCCGACAGTGCGGCGCTCCCTCGGTACTGACCCTCCGACAGTGCGGCGCTCCCTCGGTACTGACCCTCCGACAGTGCGGCGCTCCCTCGGTACTGACCCTCCGACAGTGCGGCGCTCCCTCGGTACTGACCCTCCGACAGTGCGGCGCTCCCTCGGTACTGACCCTCCGACAGTGCGGCGCTCCCTCGGTACTGACCCTCCGACAGTGCGGCGCTCCCTCGGTACTGACCCTCCGACAGTGCGGCGCTCCCTCGGTACTGACCCTCCGACAGTGCGGCGCTCCCTCGGTACTGACCCTCCGACAGTGCGGCGCTCCCTCGGTACTGACCCTCCGACAGTGCGGCGCTCCCTCGGTACTGACCCTCCGACAGTGCGGCGCTCCCTCGGTACTGACCCTCCGACAGTGCGGCGCTCCCTCGGTACTGACCCTCCGACAGTGCGGCGCTCCCTCGGTACTGACCCTCCGACAGTGCGGCGCTCCCTCGGTACTGACCCTCCGACAGTGCGGCGCTCCCTCGGCACTGGGATTTGGATCAGATGTTGACCTTGCATTTCCCTCTGACTGTGCCCCCAGGTGGATGTAAAGGATCCCATATCCACTATTTCCGAGAGGAGCAGGCGAGGTCTCCCTGGTGCCCTGGAACCAATATTTTTCCCTCAACAGCATCACTGGAAAGCGAAGCAGTTGATCTGGGTCATTATCACAGTGTTGTTTGTGGGAGCTTGCCATGTGTAATTTCACTGCTGCGTTTCATACAGTGACTACATTTCAAAAAGTATATTATTGTCCGCAAAGCCCTTTAGGAGCTGGGGAAAGCAGGGCCTTTGTGTTTTCTAACATGAGGGGCGCGGTATCAGGTGAACTGTGACCTGTGACTTGCTGGAATGGAGGTGATGGGATTGAGTTGGTTTGTCTTGAGCAGTAGGTTTGCTGGCCGCTTTGCGGTCTGTGTGTGTGTCAGAGAATGGGGGGCAGAGACTATTAACTCTCTCTGTTATTTTCCAGAGACCCCTCCAGGAGGAGAGGGCACCGGTGGCACCTTGGTTGTTGGCGCTGTTTGTGTTTGTGGTGTGTGGATCAGGTTGGTGTTTCACTCCCTCCCACTTTGTGACTGTCAGGACTCCGTTCAGGAGAGAATTGTCATTATTTCCCTCTTCCTGCCATAAAAGACTCTGCAGGATGCATAGAATGATAACATGCAGTAGGAGGCCATTCAGCCCACCATGTCTGTCCTGACTCTTAGAAAATACTATTTTAATTAACACCCCCTTTGCTCTTTCGTTGTTGCCCTGTAAATTGATTTCCCTCTAATATTTATCCAATTCTGTTTTAAAAGGACTCTCAGTTAGCAATGACAATGAATGTTATTCGCCAGGGACTCTTTTTGAACTTCATTTATAGGATGTGGGTGTCCCTGGCTGGGCCCGGCATTTATTGCCCATCCCTAGTTGCCCCTTGAGAAGGTGGTGGTGAGCTGCCTTCTTGAACCGCTGCAGTCCCTGTGGTGTAGGTACACCCACAGCACTGTTAGGGAGGGAGTTCCAGGATTTTGACCCAGCGACAGTGAAGGAACAGTCGATATATTTCCAAGTCAGGATGGTGTGTGACTTGGAGGGGAACTTCCAGGTGGTGGTGTTCCCCATGTGTCTGCTGCCCTTGTCCTTCTAGGTGGTAGTGATCGTGGGTTTGGAAGGTACTATCGAAGGAGCCTTGGTGAATTCCTGCTGTGCATCCTGTAGATGGTACACACACTGCTGCTACTGTGCGTCGGTGGGAGCGGTCATCAGTTTGGAAGGCACTGCTGATGAAATGTGGCACCAAAGAAATTGGTGTCATTGGCCAACACCTCTGTGCTGCCTCTGGCTGGGATTTAAACTCCTGTGTCCTGGGGCTGAAACCTGGTGTCTGACCCCTAGCCCTGACCCTTATAAATTCAACTGGGCATTTTAAATTTAGCGATGATTGTTGGTGATCTTTTATAAACGTAGGATCAGCAGGAGGCCATTTAGTTCTCGAGCCTGTTTTGTCATTTGGCTAGATAATGGCTGATTTGCAACCTAACTCCTTGTACAACCCCCACTCCCTTTGGATCGCTCTCATTGATCTAACCTCAACTGCTGTTAGTGGAAGAGTGTTCCAGTCTTATCCCAGACTGCGTGAAGAAGTGCTTCCTAATGTCAGTCCCGCAATGTCTAGCTCTCACTTTCAGACCTATGTCCTTTCACCCTAGATTCCCCAGTGTCTGAGGATATTTTCTGTATATACAAGTACAGCAAGAAATTAGGGAGGCAAAGTTGAGCTTTATTGCAAGTGGTTTACTGCGCTTGAGTAAGGAAGTCTTGCTGCAGTTTTGCAGGGCTTTGGTGAGGGCACACCTGGAGTATTGTGCACAGTTTTGATCTTTGTATCTAAGGAAAGTTAGACTAACCATAGAGTAGAGGTTTCTGAGGGGAGAGGCTTTTCCTGTGAGGAGAGAGTGAGTAGAATGCGCCAATATTCTCTGGAGTTTGAAGAGTGATAGGTGATCCCATTGAAACGTATAACAGGACAGGAAAGATGCTGAGAGACTGTCCCCCACCCCCACCCCCCCACTGGCTGGAGAGTGCAGAACAGGGGTCACAGTCTCGGTTAAGGAGTCAGCTATTTTGGACTGAGGTGAGGAGAAATTTCTCCACCTAGAGGGTTGTGGATCTTTGGAGTTCTCTGCCCCAGAGTGCTGTGGATGCTGAGTCAGCGAGATGGATAATGTTTTGGGATTTGAGGGATATGGGGAGAGGTGGGAATGTGGAGCTGAGTGGTTCAGCCATGATTTTATTGGATGTTGGAGCAGGCCTGAGGGCCATGTGGCCTACTCCTATTCCTCATCTACTTTATCAACTCCCCTTAATATCTTAAACTGCGAGAATAGCTCCCCTTAACTTTCTAAATGCTGTGGAACGCAATCTGATTCGTGTAAGGAACACCTTCCCCTAGATTGAGACAGAGATGGGCTCAGATTTCTTCAATGTATCCACCCAAGTGACCATTGGAGGAAGGAAGGCAGTGTTGGGGGACGGGGGGGTGGTGGAGAGGGGGAGGCAGGTTTCTGACTTGATGGGTTGTGTGGGGGGGGGTGTGCGGCGGGGGGTGCATACGAGAGCCGAGGCCCTTGAGGTGAAGGGGCAATATGTACAGAGGGGCTAAGACGCCCAGTGCTGGTTTGGACTGTCCAGTGGCAATGCTTGTACTTTTGACCAAGCGATGAGCAGGGTGTGAGTATTGGGAAATTGCTGACTCAGAGCGGATTGGGACTCGTTACTCTCTTCCTAATGTGTGCTTTTCCCTCCTCCTCCACAGCAATTTTCCAGATTATTCAGAGCATCCGGATGGGAGCTTGAAAGACCGTTTTCCTCGCAGCCACAGTTATTTTGTTTCTCGGACTCTGACCAATTCCTGACTCTCTTTTGGATTGCACCATGAACACTCTTGTCTTGCCAAGTCATTGATGCAGGAAAACCTGCAGCCCTAATCAGTGTTTCCCAGCAATAAGCAAGACAGGTGCACCTTGTAGACGGCTTTATATAAAAATATATATTATATAAGTTATAGAGAATTAAAGCAACATTAATTCCATCAACTGCCTCACTGGCAAATCCTGAGCTGTGTTCCAGATACCCAGCAGCACACATTCCAGCTGTTTAAGTTTTGGTTTTACTGACTATCTCTGTAACTGCACAGTCTCCCTGACTAGCTCCAAACTACAACCACACAAACCTGCTCGAGGAACCCTGGAAATTGCGGGTAACTTTTTGAACTTGCCAGCTGTCCTGGGTCAGTCCTTGGACACTGTCCCCGTACGGTACATTTGTCCTGGCTGTTCACTGCTCCAGTGGGTCAGTCAGTCCCACTTTACGCTTCGTCAACTGTCATCCGTTTGTAGAGATAAATGGGACTGACCTGGAAGGAAATGAGACTGTTGCCTTTTTATGTAAAAACCTTCCTGATACAATCAAGTTATTTACAAAGTGTTTGAAGTCGGTGAGTGGCAGGACAGGAGGAGGTGGGGTTCTTTTCACACTTGCTCAGTTCTTGTCTCTACCTTCAAAAGAAAATGGAACAATCTGCAATCTAAAACTGCCTGCTGCCTTTATATAAACAAATCCATTATCCTGTAGATCACAAGGCTGGTGTGAACTCCTGATCTAACAGTGTGAGAGCAATCTCCTCACAGTCGCCCCTTCACCATCACTAACCTCTCCCCCCCCCTCACCTAACAGAGTAAAATTGGACCTAATCTGGAGCACAGTGAATGTTGACTCTTAATATTTTCACAGGCTCCTGAAGCAATTTAATCTCTGGAGCTGAGGTGCTTTGCAATGCCCTGAAGTTGTGTAAGGCATTATATCAATCTAGGTTCTGTTGTTTCTGCACCCACAAGCCCACCCTTCCCATTGCATTGACCTTGAATGAAAAGTGAGCTTTCTAATTGGGACCAATTGCAGGGTGACTGATGAGATTTCCCAATGGTAAGTGACCAACCTCCAGTGACAGGGAAGGCTCACCTCTTATACTTTGATTGTGGTGGAGCCATTCCAGTCACTGTACAAACTGGTTGTGCTGACTTTGTCTACAGTCTGTGTTGGCAGAAGACATGGTTACCTAGAACTGGCCTACTTGCTGCAGTATTAGAAGAGTCATCGTTTAAATAGGACCTGACCACACCGGTCTGTTTAAAAAAAAGCTCTTTTGCTTATTGAGAAAGTGTAGCGGGAGTTTACTCTGTATCTAATCCCGTGTTGTACCTGTCCTGGGAGTGTATGATGGGGACAGTATGGAGGGAGCTTTACTCTGTATCTAATCCCATACTGTACCTGTCCTGGGAGTGTTTGATGGGGACAGTGTAGAGGGAACTTTACTCTGTATCTAACCCCGTGCTGTACCTGTCCTGGGAGTGTTTGATGGGGACGATGTAGAGGGAGTTTTACTCTGTATGTAACGCCGTGCTGTACCTGTCCTGGGAGTGTTTGATGGGGACAGTGAAAAGGAAGCTTTACTCTGTATCTAACCCAATGCTGTACCTACCGTGGGAGTGTTTGATGGGGACGGTGAAGAGGGAGCTTTACTCTGTATCTAACCCAGTGCTGTACCTGTCCTGGGAGTGTTTGATGGGGACGATGTAGAGGGAGCTTTACTCTGTATCTAATCCCGTGCTGTACCTGTCCTGGGAGTGTTTGATGGGGACAGTGTAGAGGGAGCTTTACTCAGTATCTAAACCCGTGCTGTACCTGTCCTGGGAGTGTTTGATGGGGACAGTGTAGAGGGAGCTTTACTCAGTATCTAAACCCGTGCTGTACCTGTCCTGGGAGTGTTTGATGGGGACAGTGTGGAGGGAGCTTTACTCTGTATCTAACCCCGTGCTGTACCTGTCCTGGGAGTGTTTGATGGGGACAGTGTGGAGGGAGCTTCACTCTCTACATTGTTTGCAATTGAGTATCAAACACATCCTTCTGGATAGGGAAAAGAAAAATTGCTGTGAATGCTGAACCAGTGGTTTGTTTGTTTAAACTATTAGCAAACAAGCGGAAACCATTACACTCAAACCTGGGAGAGCCTGAAATATAACGAAAGCGAATACAGAATAAAACTCTGCTCTTGACTGACCACCTGCCTCCATCTGCAAATGCACACAAACGCCTCTTATTGTCCGAGTGTGCCATTGCTTCCCATCACCCTCTCCAGCCATCCTCTCTGTGTTTAATGCCGTAAGGGGTGTTGCCACAGGTTGATTTTAACTGCTTCCGCCCTCACTTTTCTATCTACATTCGATTATCACGTTGCACCACCCCCTGCACCCTCCCACCGCAGTGTTGACCACAGGAGAATCGCAGCGGGATGACTGTCCTGTTGAATCGAGCTCGAGTCCAACCCAAATTGATTTCCGAAGTCTCTGGGCTTTTGATCTTGTTGTGTTTATGATACATGGACCAAGGAGCTGCGATCTGCTGTTCTACGGGGATTCCCCCCCCCCCCCCCCAACATTTCCATCTCCTGACTTGTGAAGAGGAGTTATCTGTGGACCCACTGACACACTTCATGCTGCTGCAATTTGTTCCACCCCGTTTGTCAATCCCAGCAAGACCTTGACGCCTCTGATCATCTGGCAGCACACACGAGCGAGGAGCAGGAGTAGGCCATTCGGCCCCTCGAGCCTGCTCCTCCATCTGTTAGGATCAAAGTTGATCCGACAGTCCCCTCAAACCTGCTTCCCACCTACCCCCGTGAGAGTTAACTTTAGAAACCTCCCTGTGCCCCTGGCTGCTGTGTTACCCAGACCGGGTGGCATGAGAACCACCTTCACCTCCTCAGTGCTGCTCCTAAGTTCCCCCCCCCCCCCCCCCGCGCCCCTTTCCTTTTTGCAGAGGTTTTAAACGTGTAGAGGCCTGGGATTGGCTTCCAGCTTGTTGTGGGCACACCTCTGGGGTGGCGTCGAGGGAGAGCATTGCCTCAAGTCCCGTCACGCCTTTAGCTCACACGCAGCAAGGGTTTGAAGTTTAGAACGTTCTACATTCAGTTGTTAAGATTGTAGATGTAAAACTGCCCTTCACATGGGAGCCGTTGGGTCAGTTGTACAGAGTTTTACAGTTGGTTTGCAATGTAACTTTTTTTTTCCAAAAGAGAAACCGAAATCCTACACTGGTTACCATCTGTGGTGTCTAATTGGCATTGGTTAAATTTGAGTTTTGTATCCTGAGAAGTTAAATTTGTGCACGCTGTTTTCAAAATCCTCAAGTTGTATTTCAACAGCAATAAAAGTGTATCTCTCATTGTAAACTGCAGTGCTCTTCTGATTCTCACACTCTCTCGTTGAAGACTTGGTGCCCGGCGGTTTTTCTGCAGGTCCTGACGAGCTGGGAGAAGCAACACTCTGTGGTGCTGCAGTGCTGCCAGTGGTAGGAGTGTGTGGTTAAAGCATGACATGTTTATGTGGAGAATTTCCACTATCTGGGCACCACACCGAATTTATGCCACAGAACAGAACTGGATCGTTTGGCCTGATGGTTTCCATGTCCCTGTTTCTGCTCTGTATGAGTTTCCTCTTACCCTTCGTCTTTCAACCTGTCAGCAAATCCTATTTCTTTCTCTAGCTTTTTCCTTTCATCTTGTGCTTGTGATGGTTCTTTGAAAGAGTCATCCAGTTAGTTACTGATATAAAAACACAAGGAATTTATAATTGGAAAAAAAAACTGTTACAGAACATGAGTTTGTGTGGTCATGGTGTGTCATATTTTAATTGATTGAAGATAGTTAACTCGATGGATTAACCGCCTATCCCCGAGGCAATGTTTTTCCACTCTTATTTCAGCGTTACAGCTCTTGGATTTTTCTTTTAACCTGAAAATATTTTTACGTTTTTTAAAAAAAAAGTAATGAACTAGAATGTAGCAGCTGAGATTTCTAACCGTGAGAATTTAGACATATTAAGAGTTTCTATAGATTTTTAAACAAAAGAAAAGAGTTAACAAAATGAGCGTTAGTCCCATAGAAAGTGAGCCTGGGGAATTAATAATGGAAAATAAGGAGATGGCAGATGAATTGAACAGGTATTTTGCATTGGTCTTCACTATGGAGGATACAAGTAACATCCCAGGAATAGCTGTACATCAGGAATTGGAAGGGAGGGAGGAACTCTAGAAAATTACAATCACCAGGGAAGTGGTATTGAGCAAATTGTTGGAGCTGCGGGCTGACAAATTTCCAGGTCCTGATGGATTTCATCCTCGGCTCTTAAAAGAAGTAGCTAGTGAGGTAGTTGGTGCATTGGTTTTAATTTTCTAAAATTCACTGGATTCGGGGAAGGTTCCATTAGATTGGAAGATAGCCAATTATTCAAAAAGAGGGAGACAGCAGGAAACTACAGACCAGTTAGCTTAACATCTGTCATAGGGAAAATGTTAGAAGCTATTATTAAAGATGTTATAGCAGGGCACTTAGAAAAATTCAAGATAATCAGGTAGAGTCAACATGGCTTTGTAAAAGGGAAATCACATTTAACCAATTTATTGGTGTTATTTGAATTAACAGGTGCTGCAGATAAAGGGGAACTGGTAGATGTACTGTACTTAGATTTTTAGAAGGTATTTGCCTCATCGAAGGTTATTGCAGGAAATAAAAGCTCATGGGGTAACATATTGGTATGGATAGAAGATTAAAAAGTCCTGTTTTCCAGCACTTGGTCCGTAGCCCTGGAAGCTATGGCAATGCAAGTGAATATCTAAATACTTCTTAAATGTTACAAGAACTTCTAGCTAACAGGAAACAGATTAGGCATAAATGGGTCATTTTCTGGTTGGCAAGTCTGCCACAAGGCACCTTGTCAAAAGCGAAATACTACGGATGCTGGAAATCTGAAACAAAAACAAAAATAGCTGGAAAAACTCAGCAGGTCTGACAGCATCTGTGGAGAGGAAGATAGAGTTAACGTTTCGAATCCGTATGACTCTTCATCAGAACAGAAGAGAAATAGAAATGAAGTGAAATATAAGCTATTTAAGGGGGGTGGGGGGTGGGATAGGTAGAGCTGGATAGAGGGCCAGTGATAGATGGAGGCAAAGGAGAGATTGCCAAAGATGTCATAGACAAAAGGACAAAGGGGTGTTGACGGTGGTGATATTAGCTAAAGGATGTGCTAATGGGGACATTAAGGGTAGAAAGCAGGATGAGCAAGTGACAGAGTGGGGGTGGGGGGAAGTGATTGAAATAGGCTAAAAGGTGAAGATAAAACAATGGATGGAAATAAATTTAAAAGTAATAATAGAAATAGGTGGGAAGAAAAATATATTTAAAAAATATATAATAATAGAAAAAAAGAGGGTGGGATGGAGGAGAGAGTTACCTGGAAAAACTCAGCAGGTCTGGCAGCATCGGCGGAGAAGAAAAGAGTTGACGTTTCGAGTCCTCATGCCCCTTCGACAGAACTTGAGTTCGAGTCCAAGAAAGAGTTGAAATATAAGCTGGTTTAAGGTGTGTGTGTGGGGGGCGGAGAGATAGAGAGACAGAGAGGTCGGTGGGGGGGGGGGGGGGGGGGGGGTAGGTGTGGTTGTAGGGACAAACAAGCAGTGATAGTTACAGATCATCAAAAGATGTCAACGACAATAGTACAATAGAACACATAGGTGTTAAAGTTGGTGATATTATCTAAACGAATGTGCTAATTAAGAATGGATGGTAGGGCACTCAAGGTATAGCTCTAGTGGGTTTTTTTTAATGGAAATAGGTGGGAAAAGGAAAATCTTTATAATTTATTGGAAAAAAAAAGGAAGGGGGAAACAGAAAGGGGGTAGGGATGGGGGAGGGAGCTCACGACCTAAAGTTGTTGAATTCAATATTCAGTCCGGAAGGCTGTAAAGTCCCTAGTTGGAAGATGAGGTGTTGTTCCTCCAGTTTGCGTTGGGCTTCACTGGAACAATGCAGCAAGCCAAGGACAGACATGTGGGCAAGGGAGCAGGGTGGAGTGTTAAAATGGCAAGCGACAGGGAGGTTTGGGTCATTCTTGCGGACAGACCGCAGGTGTTCTGCAAAGCGGTCGCCCAGTCTACGTTTGGTCTCTCCAATGTAGAGGAGACCACATTGGGAGCAACGAATGCAGTAGACTAAGTTGGGGGAAATGCAAGTGAAATGCTGCTTCACTTGAAAGGAGTGTTTGGGTCCTTGGACGGTGAGGAGAGAGGAAGTAAAGGGGCAGGTGTTGCACCTTCTGTGATTGCATGGGAAGGTGCTGTGGGAGGGGGTTGAGGTGTAGGGGGTGATGGAGCGGACCAGGGTGTCCCGGAGGGAACAATCCCTGCGGAATGCCGCCGGGGGGTGGGGGGAGTGAAGGGGAAATAAAAGCAAAAAACTGCAGATGCTAGAAATCCAAAACAAAGCAAAAATAGCTGGAAAAACTCAGCAGGTCTGGCAGCATCTGTGGAGAGGAACACAGTTAACGTTTCGAGTCCATATGACCCTTACCAGAACTCGGGGGAGGCAGTGAAGGGAAGATGTGTTTGGTGGTGGCATCATGCTGGAGTTGGCGGAAATGGCGGAGGATGATCTTTTGAATGCGGAGGCTGGTGGGGTGATAAGTGAGGACAAGGGGGACCCTATCATGGTTCTGGGAGGGAGAGGGAGATGTAATGAGTGGCGTGCCGCAGGGATCAGTGCTTGGGCCTAAACTCTATAATTTATATAAATGGTATAGTTGCTAAATTTGCTGATGACACAATGATGGGTAAGAAAACAAGTTGTGAAAAGGCCATAAGGAAGCTACAAAAGGATATAGGTGAGTGGGCAAAGATCCAGCAAATGGAGTATAGTGTAGGAAAATGTGAGGTTGTCCAGTTTGGCAGGAAGAGTAAAAAAGAAACTCAATGGTGAGAGATTGCAGAGCTCTGAGATGCAGAGGGTTCTGGGCGTCCGAGTGCCTGAATCGCAAAAGGTTAGGCTGCAGGTGTAGCCAGTAATTAGCAAAGCTAATTAAAGGTTATCAGTTATTGCAAGGGGAATTGAATACAAAAGTAGGGAGGTTATGCTTCATAGACTCATACCCGTTTACAGCACAGGAGGCCATTCGGCCCATCGTGTCCTCACTGGTCAACAAAGATCTGACGACACTGATCCCATTTTCCAGCCCCTGGCCGATAGCCCTGGAGGCTATGGCAACGCAAGTGAATACCTAAATACTTCTTAAATGTTACGAGAGTTTCTGCCTCAACCACCCTTTCGGGCAGTGAGTTCCAGACTCCCACCACCCTCTGGCTGAAAAAATTTCTCCTCAACTCCACTCTTAGCCTTCTACCTCTTACCTTAAAATCTCTGCCCCCTGGTTATTGACCCCCCTACTAATGGAAAAAGTGTCTTCCTATCCACTCTATCTATGCCCCTCATAATCTTACTCACCTCTATCAGGTCCCCTCTCAATTTCCTCAATAACCCCAGTCTATCCAATCTTTCCTCATAACTAAAACTCTCCAGCCCAGGAAACATCCTGGTAAATCTCCTCTGCACTCTCTCTAGTACAATCACATCCTTCCTATAATGTGGATTCCAGAACTGCACACAATACTCTAGCTGTGGCCTGACCAGCGTTTTATACAGTTCCAGCATAACCTCCCTGCTCTTGTATTCTATGCCTCGGCTAATAAAGGCAAATAGCCCATTTGTCTTCTTAACCAATTTCCTGCTACCTTCAGGGATCTGTGGACATGCACACCAAGGTCCCTCTGATCTTCAGTACTTTCTAGGGTCCTACCATTCATAGTGTAATCCCTTGCCTTGTTAGCCCTCCCCAAGTGCATTACCTCACACTTTTTCAGGTTGAATTCCATTTGCCACTGCTCTGCCCACCTGACCAGTCCATTGATGTCCTCCTGCAGTTTATGGCTATCCTCCTCACTATTTACCACCCTACCAATTATTGTGTCATCCACAAACTTCTTGATTATACCCCCTACGTTTCCATCCAAATCATTTATATACACCACAAACAGCAAGGGTCCCAGCACCGAGCCCTGTGGAACCCCACTGGAAACAGACTTCCAGTCACAGAAACATCCCTCTCCCATCACCCTCTGCTTCCTGCCTCTCAGCCAATTTTGGATCCAATGTGCCACTTTGCCTTGGATCCCATGGGCTCTTACTTTCTTGCCATGAGGGACCTTATCAAAAGCCTTGCTAAAGCCCATGTAGACTACATCAAATACATTATCCTCATCAACACTCCTGGTTATCTCCTCAAAAAATTTGATCAAATTTGTCAAACACGACCCTCCCTTAACAAATCCATCCTGAATATCCCTGATTAATCCATGTCTCTCCAAGTGCAAAGAATTCTGTCCCTCAAAATTCTTTCCAGTAACTTCCCCACCACCGAGGTCAGACTGACTGGCCTGTAATTTCCTGGTCTATCCCTTCCTCCCTTTTTTAATAATGGGATGTTAGCAGTTCTCCAGTTCTCTGTCATTTCAACCTGTGGCCAGAGAGGATTTGAAAATTACTGCCAGGGTCCCTGATATATCTTCCCTTCCCTCCCTCAACAGCCTGGGATACATCTCATCCAGGCCTGTGGATATATCCACTTTTAAGGCTGCTAAACCCGCTAGTACCTCCTCTCTCTCTCTCTCTCTGTCTCTGTCTCTGTTAATTTCCTCTAATATTTCACAGTCCTCCACCCTGATGTCTATACCTGTGTCGTCCTTTTCCATTGTGAAGACCAATGCAAAGTATTCATTGAGGACTGTACTCATGTCTTCCAGGTCCACACACACATTACCTCTATTGCCCCTAATTGGCCCCACTCTTTCCCCAATTATTCTCTTGCTCTTTATATATTTAAAAAACCTCTTTGGGTTTTCCTTTATTCTACCCACAAATACTTTCTCTACACTCTCTTAGCTTTCCTAATTTCCTTTTTAAGTTTCCCTCTTGCACTTTTTATACTCCTCCAGGGACTCTGTCATATTGAGCCCTTGGTATCTGTCATAAGCTTCTCTTTTTTTCTTAATCCTAACCTTTATGTCTCTCAACATCCAGGGTCCTCCAGACTTGGTTCTCCCCTTTGTCTTTACGGGAACATATTTGCCCTGTACTCTCGCTATTTCCTCCTTGAATGCCTCCCACTGCTCTGACACAATTTTATCTGCAAGTAGCTGCTCCCAGTCCACTTGGGCCAAATCATATTTCACCTTCGTAAAATTAGCCTTTCTCCAGTTAGAACTTTTATTCCTGGTCTAACCTTATTCTTTTCCATAACTATCCTAAATCTAACTGAGTTATGGTCACTATTTCCAAAATGCTCCCCTACTGATACACCTTCCACTTGCCCAGGCTCATTTCCGAATATTAGGTCCAGAACTGCCCCCTCCCTTGTTGGGCTTTCTACGTAATGGCTAAAAATGTTCTCCTGGATGCCTCCTACCTTGTACACTAAAACTATCCCAGCTAATATTTGGGTAGTTAAAACCCCCAACTATTACTGCCTTATTAGTCTTACACTTCTCTGAAATTTGGTTACATATTTGATCCTCTATCTCTCCCTGACTGTTTGGGGGTCTATAGTACGCACCCAACAGTGTGTTTTCCCCTTTTGTGTTTTTTACTTCTACCCATATGACCTCATTTGATGATCCTTCCAAGATATGATCCCTCTTCGCTGCTATAATTGATTCCTTGATCAATATTGCAAACCACCCCCTCCTCTTCTATCCCCCTCTCCATCTCGTCTGAATACCCAAAACCAGGAATGCTGAGCTGCCAATCCTGCCCTTCTATTAGCCAAGTCTCGATTATAGCTATGATATCATACTCCCACGTGCCTATCTGTGCCCTCAGCTTGTCTGTCTTATTCCTCAGCCTCCTTGCATTAAAATATATAGTGTATAACCTTCAATTATACAGGGCATTGGTGAGACCACATCTGGAGTTCTGTATACAGTATTGGTTTCCTTGTTTGAGGAAGGATGCGAATGCATCATAAGCAGTTCAGAGAAGGTTCACCAGACTAATACCTGGAATGGGTGAGTTGCTTTATGAGGAAAGGTCGGACGGGTTAGGCTTGTATCCATTGGAGTTTAGAAGGGTGAGAGGTGACTAGATTGAAACATATAAGATCCCGAGGGGACTAGACAGGGTGGATGTGGAGAGGATATTTCCTCTTGTGGGAGAATCTAGAACAAGGGGTCACTGTTCAAAAATAAAAAGTCGCCCACATTTAGGTCAGAGATTAGGAATTTATTTTCTCTCAGATGGTAGTGAGACTTTGGAATTCTCTTCCTCAAAAGGTGGTGGAAACAGAGCCTTTAAGACAAAGGTAGATAGATTCTTGATAAGAAAGGGGAGAAAGGGGGTGATAGATAATTGGGGGTGGGCAGGAATGAGGGATTAAAATCAGATCAGCCATGATTTTATTGAATGGCAGTGCAGGCTTGAAGGGCTGAGTGGCCTACTCCTGCTCCGAATTTGTATGTTCTTCCGACTTTACGGATCAACACCAGCCATGGGCTGCAGGGTGCGCTGCAATGGGAGGACTACAGGAGTCCTCCAAGAGCTGGGAATACCACACCAGTCCTCTGAGAGCAGGGCGGGCATTGGGAGTCCTCCAGAGGACCTTAGGAGTCTCCTAAGAGAGCTGGGAGCCCCTCAGGAGCTCCCCGAGGGATCCGGGAGGACCTCAGGAGTCCTCCGAGGGAGTTGGGAGGACCTCAGGA